>NC_088224.1:21359832-21582332 GCF_036934945.1 Oncorhynchus masou masou
GAAGAACAATTCTAACATTTGTAAAAAATGTATGAAAAATTAAACACAAATATATCTTGATTCTTTAACTATTCAACCCCCTGAGACAATACATGTTTGAATCACATTTGGCAGCGATTACAGCTGTGAGTCTTTCTGGATAAGTCTCTAAGAGCTTTCCACACCTGGATTGTGCAATATTTGCCCATTATTATTTTCAAAATTCATCAAGCTCTTTCAAATGGGTTTTTGACCATTTCTAGCCAACCATTTTCAGGTATTGCCATAGAATTTCAAGCAGATTTAAGTCAAAACTGTAACTCAGCCACTCAGGAACATTCGCTGTCTTGCTGGTAAGTAACTCCAGTGTAGATTTGGCCTTGTGTTTTAGTTTATTGTCCTGCTGAAAGGTGAATTATTCTCCCAGTGTTTGGTGGAAAGCAGCCTCAACCAGGTTTTCCTCTAGGATTTGCCTGTGCTTAACTCCATTCCAGTCCTTAACGATTACAAGCATACCCATAACATGATGCAGACACCACTATGCTTGAAAATATGGAGAGTGGTACTTAGTAATGTGTTGTATTGGATTTGCCCCAGACATTCAGCACTTTTTAATCAGGACAAAAAAATAGCTTTGCCTCATTTTTTTGCAGTATTACTTTAGTGACATTTTACAGACAGGATGCATGTTTTGGACGGTGTACTCCGCTCAGTATCACATATCTGTACATCCAGTTCCCTCCCGCTTGCTTTTGCACCACAACAAGCTTTTAGCAAAGAATTTTATCTCACTGAAAACCTGTTGTTGACTCTAACGCTACTGTACCTTGGTGTACTGTCAGCATGAAGCAAGTATGATCCCTGGAAAGGTCATACATATTTGATGTGTTCGTTTATAGGTTCTCAGGTCACATAGGGTTCATGTTTATACATTACAGGCTGATTTCCAGGACACTGATAAATACTAGTCCTCGACAAACAATTTCCTACAAGAATCTCAATTGAACATGCTTTTTAAGTTCAGGACTAGGCTTAATCTGTATCCAGGAATCAGATCTGAGATGTATGTAGCATGGATTATAAATGGAAAACCAACCACGTCAGGGACACCATAGTCTTGCTCCCGGACAAGCTAAACACCTTCCTCGCCCGCTTTGAGGAAAACACAGTGCCGCTGACACGGGCCACCACCACTCGCAAGGACAGTTTTAAAAATATCATGCAGGTGTGTCTAACACCTGCATGGTGCATTGTTTGGGCTTACATGATATTGGCTATATTGTAGGCAACGAACAGGTAGTGGGCAGATGCATGCAAACAGATAAATATATTATTTTACGCACATGTCCAGGCACAGAGGAGGTGCGATGTCACTCTCTCTCATCTAATGTGTTATCTAACACCATCTATTCACACTGGCTGGTCCATCTCATCTAATGTGTTGTCTAACACTGTCTATTCCCACTGGCTGGAAACAGCTGTGTGTTATCTAACACCATGTATTTTCCCTGGCTGGATACACCTGTGTGTTATCTAACACCATCTAATCTCATTGGCTGGATACACCTGTGTGTTATCTAACACCATCTACTTTCCCTGACTGGATACACCTGTATGTGCTGTGGTGGTGGGAGAGAGAGGATGATGTGTGAGAGGGAATGCGGTGGAGAAAGAGAAGAAAAGAGAAAGAGAGAGAGACAGATGAGGGAGGTAGGATTGTTAACAGCCAGTCTTACTCCTCTCCCAGAGGCCATACCAGATTAGACAAATCACAGTGCCGTGAGGAGGCAGTAGTCATATCCCAAAGTGCACCACTCTGGAGACTGGTGTGACTCTCGAGAGCCAGTAAAGTGGCTCAAATCATAAGTCTGAAATGAGTAACAGTTGGTAGTGTTGCTCAGCCTGTATCTTGGGAATCATCAATTGAATACATAGAAATAGACACAGAGAATTTTGCTGTTGGTGCTGTTGGCATTTTCAACAGAGACGTCTTCATGGCCGTCACCATGACTTCTCTCTCAAGTGTGTCACCTGTTGTTGAGGATTGCAGATCCCCAATTCGTTCTATATACTGTACCCTTTTCCTCCCTGATGTGTCAAAACTTGTTTTTCAGGCCAGAGTGATAGAGTAGAGAGAGAGGGATGGAAATGAGTTGGTGAGGGATGGAAAGAGAAAGAGAGAGGGAGGACTCTGTTGGTTGGAGAGAGAGCTGTTCCCTTGATGGGTCTTTGAAGAACCAGGAAAGGCTGAGATGTAAACACATTAATTGCAGACGTGAAAAAAAGAACAAGGAAACGAGACAGGGACTGTGTCCCAAATGGCTCCCTATTCCCTTTACATTCCCTAATAGACCCATAGAGCTCTGGTCAAAAGTACTGCACTCTATAGCGAATAGGGTGCCATTTAGGATGCATCAGGAGAGCAAGCAGAATGCTTTTGTTGTTTCGGTGAGGTTCAGCTGAAAGGGACAAGCAAGATGAAAGGAGTAGGCAGGTGTCACTTCGGCTGCATTGACACAATAGAGTGTAAAGGAGGGGGTTGTACGCAGACAATGGTCTAAGATCAGTTTTGTGATTCACCAACTCATGGTGAAGATTAGGATTGGCGGACAGTGAGCTGATCTTAGATCTGTGCTTAAAACCTCTTGGGGCTAGCTTCTTATGCTTTTGCCAAAAAGCCATTTTAAAATCTGACTGTCCCAGTCGCGTCCCACTTGGGCAAAAAACAGGGAAAATGCAGCGTGGTAATTAAAAAAATAAAGATATATAATCAAACTTTCATTAAATAACACATGTAAGATACTCAATGGAACGGCAGGGTAGCCTAGTGGTTAGAGCGTTGGACTAGTAATTGGAAGGTTGCGAGTTCTTAACTGACTTGCCTGGTTAAATAAAGGTAAATAAAAATAAAAAAGCTACACTCGTTGTGAATCCTACCAACATGTCAGATTTGAAAATGGCTTTTCGGCAAAAGCATAAGAAGCTATTATCTGAAGAGAGCACAATGTCAACAAAGAAAGTAGTAAATTTCAACCCTGCAGGCGCTACACAAAACGTAGAAATAAAATATAAAACATGCATTACCTTTGACCAGCTTCTTTTGTTGGCACTCCAATATGTCCCATAAACATCTCAATTGGTCCTTTTGTTCGATTAATTCCGTCCATATATATCCAAATGTCCATTTATTTGACGTGTTTGATCCAGAAAAAAACAGCTTCCAAGAAACGCAACGTCACTACAAAATATTTCAAAAGTTGCCTATGTTATACTCACAAACAATTTTAGAAACTTCAGAGTGTTTTCTATCCAAATCTACTAATAATATGCATATCTTATATTCCTGGCATGAGTAGCAGGAAGTTGAAATTGGCCACGCTATTTATCCAAAAGTGAAAATGCTGCCCCCTATACCTTAAATTATAACTTATTTAAGAGGTTTTAAGGTCTATGTCTACACAGATATTGATTGACAGACAATCTGTGAAAAACATGCAGCTGTCTTCTATATTTACAGAGCACATTTTCCCAAATGCTGTGTATACTGTACATTGCAGTGTTCCAAGCAAAATAATATTCAAACAATATTCTCTCAGTGAATACTGTCTACTCACTGACCTTGCAAAGACATTTCTGAAATATATTTGTCTGTTAGATGATCATTAAAGCAAGGTACACATGCACCAAATGACCTCTATGCTGTTCTCCAATGTACTGTACCTTAATATATAAACCAGACAAGGATTGCTGCCTGCTTCTCTACCTGTTAGATAAAGCCTTAAAACCAAACTTCTTCCTTACAGTCGTCAAAGTTCTAGTATTAGTGTTTCATTCTCGTAGTTTCATTTCAACCCTAGACCAAGGCCCTTTGGTTCCCCTCCGCAACTGTCTTATCATTAAATAATGATGATGTTCTCAATAACTAGAGAATGAAAAAGAACAGAAGATTGAAGGAGAAGAGGAGAAACCGGGGGTGGGGGGGGGATACGTACTGAGGTGGAGTTTAAAGGGGAAGGTGAATAGAAAGACAATTAACATTGAGAAGAGAGAAAGGGTCAACCTTGTACAGTAACTCCAACTTCCTGTGAACCTTGGGAAGTTCTGACTATACACACCTCCTAATAAGTTATGTCTGCACCTTGTAAGTTCTGTCTGTACATACCTCCCAATATGTTCTGTCTGTACCTTGGAATTTCTGTCTCGACATACAATACCAGTCTAAGGTTTGGACACATCTACTCATTCAAAGGTTTTTCTGTATCTTGACTATATTCTACATTGTAAAATAATGGTGAAGACATCAAAACTGTGAAATAACACACATGGAATTATGTTGTAACCAAATAATTGTTAAACAATTCTAAATATATTTTGTTTTTCAGATTCTTGAAAGTAGCCACACTTTGCCCTGATGACAACTTTGCACACTTTGGCATTCTCTCAACCAGCTTCATGAGGTATGCTTTACCAACAGTCTTGAATGAGTTCCCACATATGCTGAGCACTTGTTGGCTGCTTTTTCTTCACTTTGTGATCCAACTTATCCCAAACCATCTCAATTGGGGTAAAGTCAGGTGATTGTGGAGGCCAGGTCATCTGATGCAGCACTCCATCACTCTCTTTCTTGGTCAAATAACCCTTACACAGCATGGAGGTGTGTTTTGGATCATTGTTGAAAAACAAATGATAGTCCCACTACGGGTAAACCAGATGGGATGGCTTATTGCTGCAGAATGCTGTGCCCATGATGGTTAAGTGTGCCCTGAATTCCAAATAAATCACCAACAGTGTCACCAGCAAAGTACCACCACATCATCACAACTCCTCCTCCATGATTCACAGTGGGAACCACACACGTGGAGATCATCCGTTCACCTACTCTGCATCTCACAAAGATACGATGGTTGGACTCATCAGACCAAAGGAGAGATTTTGACTGGTCTGATGTCCATTCCTTGTGTTTCTTGGCCCAAGCAAGTCTCTTCTTATTATTGGTGTCCTTTAGTAGTGGTTTCGTTGCAGCAATTCGACCTGATTCACGCAGTCCTCTCTGAACAGTTGATGTTGAGATGTGTCTGTTATCTGAATTCTGTGAAGCATTTATTAGGGCTGCAATCTGAGGTGCAGTTGACTCAAATGAAGTTATCCTCTGGAGCAGAGGTAACTCTGGGTCTTCCTTTCCTGTGTCGGTCCTCATGAGAGCCAGTTTCATCATATCGCTTGATGGTTTTTGCGACACTTTGAACTTTCAAAGTTCTTGAAATGTTCCGGATTGACTGACCTTCATGTCTTAAAGTAATGACTGTCTTTTCTCTTTGCTTATTTGAGCTGTTCTTGCCATAATATGGACTTTGTCTTTTACCAAATAGGCCTATCTTCTGTATACCACTCCTACCTTGTCACAACACAACTGATTGGCTCAAACACTTTAAGAAGGAAAGACATTCCAAAAATGTACTTTTAACAAGGCACACCTGTTAATTTAAATGCATTCCAGGTGAATACCTCATGAAGCTGGTTGAGAGAATCTCAAGGCTGTCATCAAGGCAAAGGGTGGCTACTTTGAAGAATCTATAAATAGAAACATATTTTTGGTTACTACATGATTCCATGTGTGTTATTTCATACTTTTGTAATGCTCCGGGTGTCGTGGGTGTGGAGTCAAAAGCAGGAGACAGAGAGTTCAATGCTGTGCGTCTCTAATAGCACCAACGCACCACAGGGTGCTCACAATAGGTACGTTCCCAAACACAGGGAATCAAAATGTACAACGAAAAATACACGACCAAGTACTAACACGTACCTCTACAACAGAGCCGAAGGTTACATTTAAATAATCCCGCACAACAACCAGGCGGGCCGGCTGTCTAATAAAGACAAACTAATTAAACATACACAGGTGCTACCACTAAACATACAAGGAGGGGGAGGAAAGACAATCAGTGGCAGATAATAGGCTGGTGACGACGACCGCTGAGCGCCACCCGCTCGGGAAAGGGAACCACCCTCGGTCGGACTCGTGACAACTTTTGATGTCCTCACTATTATTCTATAATGTAGAAAATGTTGTTTTTTTTTAATTAAGAAAAACCCTGGAATGAGTAGGTGTGTCCAAACTTTTGACTGGCACCTCCCAATAAGAGATGGGATAAGAGACAATGGTTTGAAAGTTCAGCATCTACAATCCATCAAACTGAATCGTATAGCATTGCACATTAATTGTATTGTGTGCTTATGGGAGTAGCCTTCTCTTCACAGAATCATTCAAAATGTTCTGCTCAATGGACCAGCAAAGGTCTGAAGGATATTGCAGACCAGTCCGTCAATTCATTGGCTTGCTGACAGATAGATAATTAGTTCTGTACCTTTAGTTGTTTCAGTTGAAGCTCGGAATGAGCAAGACAATAGCCTGCTGGTTAAAAAAAAATAAAAAATAAACACTCCTCTCGGGGGACCTTGCCTTCATTCGGTATTTTGCCGCCTGGGCTTGTATCTCTCAGGTAATCAGGAATTATATTCTAGAGTAACTGCCACTTTTCCCTCGGACCCTATATATAGGTTCCTCTCTCCCACCAGTTCCCCACACTTTCCTTCTCCCCCAGTGGGGCCTATTACCCCCCTCCCTTCTTCTCCCCCTATCGTACCCCTGCACATCGACTCGGTACTGATACCACTTGTATATAGCCAAGTTGTCATTACTCATTGTGTTTCTCTTATTACTTTTATCATTACATGTTTTACTTTTCAATTATTTCTTTATTTTCTTTCTCTCTGCTTTGTTGGGAAGGGCTAGTAAACACTTGTTGTTTACGAAGCATGTGACGAACACGATTTGATTTAGAGCCCCTCAAATTCCCATCCTTTTTACCATAGGAATTACCACACTTTTGATCCCGTTCACCCTATCGTCTCTTCTCTTCATTGCCAATGCAGGCAACTCTTCTTTTTTTAAAACATGATCTTAGTCCTAGTCAGTACTTATGAATGTTCATTTATTAATTGCTTTAGATGGAATTATAGCCATAAAGGAGAGGGCTTTGAAATGCTAATGGTTGGTGCGGTAGGGCACCAGTGAGCATCCTCCAACACAGGATCCTGCTCACTGAATTCTCACTCGTCTTGACAGAAATAGGAGGAACCGGGACAGATGAAGAGAACACACTCTGAAAGGAGGAGAAAAAATAACGTATACCCCCCTGCCCTCAGTTAATAACAAACAGCTGGAATCCCTTTTTCCTTCTTTCTCTCTCTGGGTTTCTGTCTTTCTTGTGTCATGGTGTGAAGTTGCATGTGTTGAAGTGATGGAATGATTTACTCGTCTTTAAACGCAGAGGAAACTGTGTCAGTCGTTAGCTTGCCATTGTCAGATTAGCTGACAGACAGGAGACACTGACAGGCGGGACAGAGGAGGAAAATTACAGATCAATGGAGAAAAAGGGAAGAGAGAGGGTGAGAGAGAGGGGAGGTTAGGGATGGGAAGGCAATGTGAAAAAGGTACTGTACAAAGAAGGGTGTGGAGAAGGAGACTGAGAAATGAGGTTTAAAAAAAGGCTACATTGATAAGAGAAATGAGGAAGAAAAAAGGCTACAATGATAAGAGAAATGAGGTAGAAAAATGGCTACAATGATAAGAGAAATGAGGTAGAAAAATGGCTACATTGATAAGAGAAATGAGGTAGAAAAAAGGCTACAATGATGAGAGAAATGAAGATAGAAAAAAGGCAAAACCACCACCAGAAAATGCATTTAGAGATGGATCTAAATGATCTGGGCAACACTAGAAAGAGTTACTGGTGAATTTAAAATCCACTCTGAACATCTCTCCTCAAAATTAAGACACTCCCCATGACTCAAAGCCCAATAGGGTGTGTCTGTATGTGTATGTGTATATGTGCGTGCGTGCACCATGGTGTGTGTGTGTGTGAGTGTGAGTGTGTGCGTGTGTGTGCGCTTGCCAGTACACATGCCCTTTTGTGTGCATAGAGGGCCTATGTTTTAGATTCTAGAAAAAGCAATTTCCATAAAGGCCAGGTGAGCTCCCCGATAACACTTGCTCTGACAATCACAACATAATGTGGGGCCTCCCTCTCTCCTCCATCTCCATTCATTCTGCTGTAATTAGTGTAAGATCATTAATTAAGTCACAAGGCACTCAATTATACATCTCCTTTTAGCTGACCTAAATCTGAGCGGGAACACGCGGAGCCGTCAGAGAGAACAATGGCCCCGCTGATCTTTGAGTAATTATCAATTACTATGCTAATTCATCACTCACGGTCAATCCATCCCACTAGGAGCCAAACAGAGCAGGAGCAGCCAATGCTTTTGAGTGTTTTGACAATTCGTGTTTCAGAATAAAGAGTAGCCGTTATAAGTTCGTCCAATGACGTGGCTGGATGTGCTGAGATGTGTGAATTGGATGTTTGGTGAGGTGAAATTGAAGGTAAAGAATGGCAGTGAGACTCTGAAATTGTAAATTATGTTTTGTTTTCTGGAGGTTTTCTCAAGGTTGGTTGAACTATAATTTGTTTTTCTTTGCCACACTAAATTATTGTCTTCCATGACAAGGAAACAAATGTCTGACGTTCGTTATGTTTATTCAATGCATTTTGTCATGCCATCTTTCTGTCTGGAACATGTTTGATGTGCATAATTCAATTGAAAAAACTCTAAAGGCAATTACTTTGGACATGTGAGTCTAACAAATCAACATACTGTATTACCGGCATAGCAACTACTGACAGGTCTATCAAAAGAAAACAACGCTCTCTCTCAACTGTTTCTTTCAATGCCACAACAATGGCACACAGAAACTTTTTTCCTGTGACTGTCTTGTGTGTGATTATGCCATGTGTGGGTTTATCTACTATCTACTTCTACAGAAGCACTCTATTAATCTTAGATAGAGATGAAGAGATGAGAGAGGAGGAGAAAAGTGGAGAGAGGAAGAGATGGATGGAGGGGGCCCTTTACCTTGCCCTTAATGAAGGTAAGCTTTATGTCCCGGCTGGTGTCTCCCAGAGAGAGGCGAACACATACTGTACGTACATAAGCCTTCCTCATGGTGACAGCTACCACTGATTAATTGGCCCCTAACCACACAGCTTTAAATCACACAGTTGCACACACATACAGTGGGGCAAAAAAGTATTTAGTCAGCCACCAATTGTGCAAGTTCTCCCACTTAAAAAGATGAGAGAGGCCTGTAATTTTGTATCATAGGTACACTTCAACTATGACAGACAAAATGAAGAAAAAAAATCCAGAAAATCACATTGTAGGATTTTTTATGAATTTATTTGCAAATTATGGTGGAAAATAAGTAAGTCTCATCACAACTTTTTAAGGCTAGGGAGCAGTATTCAGAAGTTTGGATGACTGAGGTAAACTGCCTGTTACAAAAGTAAACTGCCTGTAAACTGCCCAGAAGCTAGGATATGCATATGCATGGTAATATTGGATAGAAAACACTATATAATAATAATGTCTGTGAGTATAATAGAACTAATTATGGCCGGCGAAACCCCGAGGATAATCCATCCAGGAATGTTTTGTTTTGAGGTCATTGGACTTTAAATGCTTTTCTATGGGAAAGTCTAATAATTAGGACCCAGATTGCAGTTCCTATGGCTTCCACTAGATGTCAACAGTCTTTAGAAATTAGTAGAAAGAGGATGAAGGGAAAGCGCTACTAAGGTACACAATAGTACATTTTGGTAGATAGAAGGTGCTCTTTGGTAAAAGGGGTAAATTGGTCATCAAAAAGAAAGGAGGACCAGGGCACTCTTCATATAATTGATTAAAATGCCTTTATTAATATGGCATGTTCAATAGAAACAAAGTTTTTAAAAACCCGACGCGTTTCGGCTGCATGGCCTTCGTCAGGGAGTACAAAAAAAGGAATACAATGTGCTCTTTTGAACAGCTTTTCAATTAGCCCTAATTGGAACAGGGAGTGGTTACACAGTTGATTGGACACACCGAGTAAGCAATACTATAAACATTAAAAGGTGAAATACTGTAGCTAAGTTATCATAAAAATACAACTCCAAGCTAGAAGTATCAGAACACAAAAAGGTAGTTCTAACCTTAAATGTGACTGGGAGAAGTGTCAAGAATAAGAAAGCAAAATATAGTACACTAGAACACAGCAAAACATGAACAACAACAATCTAACCATAGCTGAGGGCAATTGAGCAAAATGTCCACTAGATAACAGCAAATGGACCCATCACGACACTACAGGAAGGGTGAGAAATCCATATCTTCATTTAAACTAGGGTATTTAGTGGCCTGTAGTTTGTAAATCCATTTCTTCATTTAAACCAGGGTATTTAGTGGCCTGTAAATCCCAAAACCTTCCATTTGGTTTAACTGTTTAAGACGGTCCCCTTTTCTAATAGAGGCAGGAATATGATCAATACCCATAGCTTGTAGGGAGGCAGGGTTGCCATGGTGTAGGGACTTGTAGTGCCTTGCCATGGGGTAGTCTTCATTACCTACCCGTATGGCTTACTTGTGTTCCGCTAACCGATCTTGAAGGCGTCTCTTTGTCCGTCCAATGTAGAACACTGTGGACATTCCAATCTATAGATGACATGAGTGGTTTTACAGTTAATGAAATGTTTGACGTAATACTCCATTTAGGAAGCTGTGTCAACAAAATACTTATTCTGAGCAATATTACTGCGATGGTTGCAATGGTTACATTTAAAAGAGCCCTTGGGTTTGTGGTCAAGACAAGTTTTTTCAAACATTATCAATATAGCGTCCAGAATATAGCTTCCACTTTTTGTCCCATCGTCCAGAATGCCACACTAAATACATTTGCCAAGAAAGTGAATTTTGATGTGGAATATTGTTTAAGGGTAAAATTGACTCCAACCAAACACAACATAATCTTTCTAAGACAGAGCGGGATGCGGTTGAATTATTGTCCGAAAATGAACAGATTGATCCAAAAGAAGGTCAGAATTGTGCAATTGTGTATTTATTTGAGGTACTTCTCACTCTTTTGTTTGGGTTCAACCCTGTGTTTTGTATACGTGTTTGTTTGGTCTTCGTCCCCGTACCTTTACACGGCACGCTGTAATTCAGGAAATAAAAACCCTTGTTACGCATTCCTACGCCTCTCTCCCAATCCCATATACCAACGTGACACAACCTCCATAAGTTCCAGTATTCCAACTGTGGGGCATCACAACATTATGCATTTCTCTATACTCTAAACATCCCAATTTTTTATTTTTATTTCACCATTATTTAACCAGGTAAGCTAGTTGAGAACAAGTTCTCATTTGCAACTGCGACCTGGCCAAGATAAAGCATAGCAATTCGACACATACAACAACACAGAGTTACACATGGAATAAACAAAACTTAGTCAATAATACAGTAGAACAAAAGAAAACAAGAAGTCTATATACAGTGAGTGAAAATGAGGTAGGATAAGGGAGTTAAGGCAATAAATAGGGCATGGTGGCGAAGAAATTACAATAGAGCAATTAAAACACTGGAATGGTAGATGTGCAGAAGATGAATGTGCAAGTAGAGATACTGGGGTGCAAAGGAGCAAGATAAATAAATAAATAAATAAATAAATACAGTATGGGGATGAGGTAGGTAGATAGATTTACAGATGGGCTGTGTACAGGTGCAGTTATCTGTCAGCTGTTCTGACAGCTGGTGCTTAAAGCTAGTGAGGGAGATATGAGTCTCCAGCTTCAGAGATTTTTGCAGTTCGTTCCAGTCATTGGCAGCAGAGAACTGGAAGGAAAGACGACCAAAGGAGGAATTGGCTTTAGGGGTGACCAGTGAGATATACCTGCTGGAGCGCGTGCTACGAGTGGGTGCTTGTCAAAGGAATTTTACAATTCCTATATGTGTTCATTAACCAATTCAATTAAAATCATTCTGTCTGTTTCTATTTGTAAGACCCTTATTTGCATGAAATAGACAGAGACCAGTCTATCAAAATTAGTCAATAGTATTTAGTCTCAGAGCACGCTGATCATAGTAACATGTACATCCGTTTATATATTACATATGATGTCATAGGTTATAAAATGTATCTCCTCCTCTCAACCAGGACAAAGCAGGTTCAAAAGTTCACTAGAACTCACTAGAGCACATACATGACACACAGTATATCTGGATTATCTCCTGAAGTATCACCATAGTTTATTACCACTTAGCAGACAGTTCCAGATACGGAAAACCTGGAGGGGCTCTCACTGTCTTATTTTATCGCCACAGAGTTATAGCTGAGTCGGTTCAAACATAGGTTAATGATTCTTTTTGCTTACTTTAGTCACACACACATACCTCCTTCCCCAATGGTTATCATTTCCAATTACCCCTTGTCCATGCTACATCACCTCTTTCTTAGGAACTAACATTATTAATCAGATATTGTAAAACAGGGTAGAGTTTAACCTGTTGATGCTCTGGGGGCGCTATTTCATTTTTGGATGAAAAACGTTCCGGTTTTAAACAAGATATTTTGTCACAAAAAGATGCTCGACTATGCATATAATTGATAGCTTTCGAAAGAAAACACTCTGACGTGTCCAGAACTACCAAGATATTTTCTGTGAGTGCCCTAGAACGTGAGCTTCAGGCAAAACCAAGATGAGACGGCATCCAGGAAAAGAGCAGGATTTTTGAGGCTCTGTTTTCCATTGTCTCCTTATATGGCTGTGAATGCGAGAGGAGTGAGTCAACCCTTTCTGTCGTTTCCCCAAGGTGTCTGCAGCATTGTGACGTATTTGTAGGCAGATCATTGGAAGATTGACCATAAGAGACCACATTTACCAGGTGTCCGCCCGGTGTCCTGCGCCGAAATTGGTGCGCAAAAGTCAGCTGCCAGTATTTTTCCATGGGATTCAGAGAGGAAAGCAAGCTTCCACGAACGATATATCAATGAAGAGATATGTGAAAAAACACCTTGAGGATTGATTCCAAACAACGTTTGCCATGTTTCGGTCGATATTATGTAGTTAATTCGGAAAAATTTTTACGTTGTAGGTGTCTGAATTTTCGGTTTGTTTCGGTAGCCAGACGCAATGTAGAAAACGGAACGATTTCTCCTACACACAGACGCTTTCAGGAAAAACTGCGCATTTGGTATGTAACTGAGAGTCTCCTCATTGAAAACATCAGAAGCTCTTCAAAGGTAAATGATTTTATTTATTTGGTTATCTGGTTTTTGTGAAAATGTTGCGTGCTAAATGCTACTCAAAATGCTATGCTAGCTTTGCAAACTCTTACACAAATTAGTCAATTTCTATGGTTCAAAAGCATATTTTGAAAATCTGAGATGACAGTGTTGTTAAGAAAAGGCTAAGCTTGAGAGCAGACGCATTATTTTCATTTTATTTGCGATTTTCAGAAATCGTTAACGTACCTAGCAGAGACTTGTAGATAACCTGTAGCCAGTGGATTTGGCGACAATTATGAAGCGAGGGTCAACTAGCAAGAGCGTACAGGTCGCAATCGTGGGTAGTGTATGGGGCTTTAGTGAGTAGAGTGTTGAAGGCAATTTTATAGATGACCTCACCGAAGTCGAGGATCGGTAGGATGGTCAGTTTTATGAGGGTATGTTTGGCAGCATGAGTGAAGGATGCTTTGTTGCGATATAGGAATCCAATTATAGATTTAATTTTGTATTGGAGATGCTTAATGTGAGTCTGGAAGGAGAGTTTACAGTCTAACCAGACACCTAGGTATTTGTAGTTGTCCACGTATTCTAAGTCAGAGCCTTCAAGAGTAGTGATGCTGGACGGGCGAGCAGGTGCGGGCAGTGATTGGTTGAATAGCATGCATTTAGTTTTACTTCCGTTTAAGAGCAGTTGGAGGCCACGGAAGGAGTGTTGTATGGCATAGAAGCTCGTCTGGGGGTTAGTTAACCTGTTGAGTGTAGGGTACAGTATTTTGATGTTTGGATGAAAATCGTACCCAAATGAAACTGCCTATTTCTCAGGCCCAGAATCTAGAATATGCATAGAATTGTCAGATCAGGATAGAAAACACTCTAAAGTTTCCAAAACTGTCAAAATATTGTCTGTGAGCATAAAAGAACTGATATTGCAGGCGAAAACCTGAGGAAAATCCAACCAGGAAATGCTGTTTCTCCTGAAACCTCTCTGTTCCATTGCATGCCTTCCCTCCATTTAAAGTGATATACACCAGATTCCTTTTCCTATGGCTTCCACATGGTGTGAACAGTCTTGCCTCATTGCAGCAAGAGCAACATCATTGATGTATACAGAGAAGTATAGTCGGCCCGAGGCTTGAACCCTGTGGCACCCCCATAGAAACTGCCAGAGGTCCGGACAACAGGCCCTCCGATTTGACACACTGAACTCTATCAGAGAAGTAGTTGGTAAACCAGGTGAGACAATCATTTGAGATCATCCTTCACCTTCATTTGGGTGAAGGAGAAAGGGTGGCGGCTTTGGCGTGTTGCTGTGGAGGGTGCCGGGCAGTTGACAGGAGTAGGGATAGCCAGGTGGAAAGCATGGCCAGTCGTAGACAAATGCTTTCTGAAATTCTTAATAATAGTGGATTTATCAGTGGTAACAGTGTTTCCTAGCCTTAGAGCAGGGGGCAGCTGGGAGGAGGTGCTCTTATTCTCCATTGACTTTACAATGTCCCATAACTTTTTGAGTTTGTACTACGGGATGAAAATTTCTGTTTGATAAAGCTAGCCTTAGCTTTCCTAACTGCCTGTGTATATTTGTTTCTAACTTCCCTGAAAATGTGCATAATACGGGGGCTATTCGATGCTATTCGATGTTTTTGTGCTGGTCAAGGGCAGACAGGTCTGGAGTGAACCAAGGACTGTATCTATTCCTAGTTGTACATTTTTTGAATGGGGCATGCTTCTTTAAGATGGTGAGGAAGGCACTTTTAAAGAATAACCAGGCATCCTCTTGTGACGGGATGAGGTCAAGGTCATTCCAGGATACCCCGGCCTGGTCGATAAAAAAGGACTGCTTGCAGAAGTGTTTTAGGGAGCGTTTGACAGTGGTGAGGGGTGGTCGTTTGGTCGCAGACCCATTACGGATGCAGGCAATGAGGCAGTGATGGCTTTGATCTTGATTGAAAACAGCAAAGGTGTATTTGGAAGGCGAGTTAGTTAGGATGACATCTCAAATCAAATAAAATTTTATTTGTCACATACACATGGTTAGCAGATGTTAATGCGAGTGTAGCGAAATGCTTGTGCTTCCAGTTCCGACAATGCAGTAATAACCAACAAGTAATCTAACTAACAATTCCAAAACTAATATCTTATACACAGTGTAAGGGGATAAAGAATATGTACATAAAGATATATGAATGAGTGATGGTGCAGAGCAGCATAGGCAAGATACAGTAGATGGCATCGAGTACAGTATATGCATATGAGATGAGTATGTAAACAAAGTGGCATAGTTAAAGTGGCTAGTGATACATGTATTACATAAGGATGCAGTAGATGATAGATTACAGTATATACGTATACATATGAGATGAATAATGTAGGGTATGTAAACATTATATTAGGTAGCATTGTTTAAAGTGGCTAGTGATATATTTTACATCCTTTCCTATCAATTCCCATTATTGAAGTGGCTGGAGTTGAGTCAGTGTGTTGGCAGCAGCCACTCAATGTTAGTGGTTGCTGTTTAACAGTCTGATGGCCTTGAGATAGAAGCTGTTTTTCAGTCTCTCGGTCCCAGCTTTGATGCACCTGTACTGACCTCGCCTTCTGGATGATAGCGGGGTGAACAGGCAGTGGCTCGGGTGGGTGTTGTCCTTAATGATCTTTATGGCCTTCCTGTAACATTGGGTGGTGTAGGTGTCCTGGAGGGCAGGTAGTTTGCCCCCGGTGATGCGTTGTGCAGACCTCACTACCCTCTGGAGAGCCTTACGGTTGTGGGCGGAGCAGTTGCCGTACCAGGTGGTGATACAGCTGTAGAAGTTTGTGAGTGTTTTTGGTGACAAGCCAAATTTCTTCAGCCTCCTGAGGTTGAAGAGGAGCTGCTGCGCCTTCTTCACGATGCTGTCTGTGTGAGTGGACCAATTTAGTTTGTCTGTGATGTGTATGCCGAGGATCTTAAAACTTACTACCCTCTCCACTACTGTTCCATCGATGTGGATAGGGGGGTGTTCCCTCTGCTGTTTCCTGAAGTCCACAATCATCTCCTTAGTTTTGTTGACGTTGAGTGTGAGGTTATTGTCCTGATACCACACTCCGAGGGCCCTCATTGCGTCGTCTGTGGACCTATTTGGGCGGTAAGCAAATTGGACTGGGTCTAGGGTGTCAGGTAGGGTGGAGGTGATATGGTCCTTGACTAGTCTCTCAAAGCACTTCATGATGACGGAAGTGAGTGCTACGGGGCGGTAGTCGTTTAGCTCAGTTACCTTAGCTTTTTTGGGAACAGGAACAATGGTGGCCCTATTGAAGCATGTGGGAACAGCAGACTGGTATAGGGATTGATTGAATATGTCCGTAAACACACCAGCCAGCTGGTCTGCGCATGCTCTGAGGGCGCGGCTGGGGATGCCGTCTGGGCCTGCAGCCTTGCGCGGGTTAACACGTTTAAATGTTTTACTCACCTCGGCTGCAGTGAAGGAGAGACCGCATGTTTCCGTTGCAGGCCGTGTCAGTGGCACTGTATTGTCCTCAATGCGGGCAAAAAAGTTATTTAGTCTGCCTGGGAGCAAGACATCCTGGTCCATGACTGGGCTGGATCTCTTCTTGTAGTCCGTGATTGACTGTAGACCCTGCCACATACCTCTTGTGTCTGAGCCGTTGAATTGAGATTCTACTTTGTCTCTATACTGACGCTTAGCTTGTTTGATAGCCTTACGGAGGGAATAGCTGCACTGTTTGTATTCAGTCATGTTACCAATCGCCTTGCTCTGATTAAAAGCAGTGGTTCGCGCTTTCAGTTTCACGCGAATGCTGCCATCAATCCACGGTTTCTGGTTAGGGAATGTTTTAATCGTTGTTACGGGAACAACATCTTCAACGCACGTTCTAATGAACTCGCACACCGAATCAGCGTATTCGTCAATGTTGTTGCCTGACGCAATACGAAACATGTCCCAGTCCACGTGATGGAAGCAGTCTTGGAGTGTGGAATCAGCTTGGTCGGACCAGCATTGGACAGACCTCAGCGTGGGAGCTTCTTGTTTTAGTTTTTGTCTGTAGGCAGGGATCAGCAAAATGGAGTCGTGGTCAGCTTTTCCGAAAGGGGGGCGGGGCAGGGCCTTATATGCGTCGCGGATGTTAGAATAACAGCGATCCAAGGTTTTGCCAGCCCTGGTGGCGCAATCGATATGCTGATACATTTTAGGGAGTCTTGTTTTCAGGTTAGCCTTGTTAAAATCCCCAGCAACAATGAATGCAGCCTCAGGATGTGTGCATTCCAGTTTGCAAAGAGTCAAATAAAGTTCGTTCAGAGCCATCGATGTGTCTGCTTGGGGGGGAATATATACGGCTGGGATTATAATCGAAGAGAATTCTCTTGGTAGATAATGCGGTCTACATTTGATTGTGAGGAATTCTAAATCAGGTGAACAGAAGGATTTGAGTTCATGTATGTTTCTGTGATCACACCACGTCTCGTTAGCCATAAGGCATACGCCCCCACCACTCTTCTTACCAGAAAGGTGTTTGTTTCTGTCGGCGCGATGTGTGGAGAAACCCGCTGGCTGCACCGCATCCGAGAGCGTCTCTCCAGTGAGCCATGTTTCCGTGAAGCAAAGAACGTTACAGTCTCTGATGTCCCTCTGGAATGCTACCCTTGCTCGGATTTCATCAACCTTGTTGTCAAGAGACTGGACATTGGCGAGAAGATTGCTAGGAAGTGGGGCACGATGTGCCCGTCTCCATGGTCTGACCAGAAGACCGCCTCGTTTCCCTCTTTTACGAAGTCGTTTTTTTTCGGTCGCCGGCTGGGATCCATTCCGTTGTTCTGGTTGAAAGGCATAACACAGGATCCGCTTTGCGAAAGTCATATTCTTGGTCGTACTGGTGGTGAGTTGACGCTGATCTTATATTCAGTAGTTCTTCTCGACTGTATGTAATGAAACCTAAGATGACCTGGGGTACTAATGTAAGAAATAACACGTAAAAAAACTAAAAACTGCATAGTTTCCTAGGAACGCGAAGCGAGGCGGCCATCTCTGTCGGTGCCGGAAGATCTACCAGCAGTACTACACCTGCACCACTACACCTGCCCCTGTCGATGACACAAGTGAGGGTGCCCGTGTTTACAGATTTGGAGTTGTACCTGGTAGGTTCATTGATAATTTGTGTGAGATTGAGGGCATCAAGCTTGGATTGTAGGATGGCCAGTTTAGGTCACCTAGTAGCACAAGCTCAGAAGATAGATGGTGGGCAAAGTTCACATATGGTATCGAGGGCACAGCTCTGGGCAGAGGGTGGTCTATAGCAAGCGGCAACAGTAAGACTTGTTTCCGGAAAGGTGAATTTTTAGAATAGGAAGCTCGAATTGTTTCTCACCTCTTCATACTACAGAGAACTCTCAGCCTTCCTGTCTCACCCCTTCATACTGCCAAGAACTCGCAGCCTTCCTGTCTCACCTCTTCATACTGCAGAGAACTCTCAGCCTTCCTGTCCCACCTCTACATACTGCAGAGAAATCTCAGCCTTCCTGTCTCACCTCTACATACCGCAGAGAACTCTCAGCCTTCCTGTCTCACCTCTACATACTGCCGAGAACTCTCAGCCTTCCTGTCTCACCTCCACATACTGCAGAGAACTCTCAGCCTTCCTGTCTCACCTCGACATACTGCAGAGAAGGAAGGCTGAGAAACTACATTTTGTAATTTCCACTTACACATTTCAGACTTCATTTTCTCGTACAGAAAATGTGTCAACCCCTACAGAAATGTCCATGAATTATTATTCACATAATAATTCACTTTTCAAGTTGCTACCACGATTATTTTCTTGCTGTAGAAAACTGTCTCAAATTAAGATCCTACATCTGTACTTGCGATCAAACCTGTAACCCTGTACTTTTTGTAGTGTACTATTTTTAACCAGGGCCCATAGGGCGTCATTTGGAGCATAGACTCTCTAATCCTAGGAGACTTACCCTTCTTGCCGGTGGTGTCTGCAACTATCATGGAGACCCCAATAGACCAGGGAAATACACAGCCTGTGTCTCAAATGTCAATCTTTTCCCCATATAGTGCCCTACTTTTAACCAGGGCAATGACTTGTCATTTCAGATTTTCCCACTGTGCTCTCCTCTCAGATAGAAGCAATGTTTGCCTTATGCTGTAATAACGACATCCCTCGCCAACGCACATATTTGTAGTCCACATTCAAGCATGTTGTTTTCACAATTGTATCATTTAGAATGGACAGTACAAAGCCAGCATACCCAACTGATGACGAGCTGAACACTATAGAGGTATTGTATGCTCTTTCCTTTTGACCCAAGGATACAAGTTTCAAGTGTTAATGCCACGTGCACAAGTATAGTAAAGTTAATATCCTCTTGTTGTTAGACACAAGTCTGTACTACACCTTTCTCTGATTAACCCCTTCCCTTGGACACCCACACACACAAACAAGGACCTCAGCCACCCGCGCCACTGCCTGTTCACCTCGTTACCATCTAGAAGGCGGAGACAGTCCAGGTGCATCAAAGCTGGGACCGAGAGTGTCACGTTCTGACCTTTATTTTCCTTTGTTTTGTCTTTATTTAGTATGGTCAGTGTGTGAGTTGGGGTGGGCAGTCAATGTTTTGTGTTTCTATGTTGGTTTCTGTTTCGGCCTAGTATGGTTCTCAATCAGAGGCAGGTGTCGTTAGTTGTCTCTGCTTGAGAATCATAGTTAGGTAGCCTGGGTTTCACTGTTGGTTTGTGGGTGTTTGTTTCCGTGTCTGTGTTTTTCACCACACGGTACTGTTTCGGTTTGGTTCATTTCATGTTATCGTTTATTGTTTTGTATTTCATAGTGTTCAGGCTTTTCTTATTCAAATTCGTCATGATCACTTACCACGCCGCATCTTGGTCCGATCCTTACTCCTCTTCAGATGAAGAGGAGGAAATCTGCCGTTACAGAGAGACTGATAAATAGCTTCTATCTCCAGGCCATCAGACTGTTAAATAGTCCCCAATAGCTGACCTCCACCCAGGACCCTGCCCTAAACCTCAGACACTATTCTAGCTTGCTATCACCCGCTACTTTATCCTACAGTCCTACACCTTCGAGACTGCTACCTTATGTACAGTAGATAGTCATTGAACACTGATCACTATAATAATGGTTACATACTGTTTCCCTACGTTATATCTACTGTGTATAATGTATTCTAGTCATGGCTCAGCATATGTTAATATAGTTTAAAAAAAAAATAATAGGTTTTACTGCAGTGTTGAAGCTAGAAACACAAGTATTTTGCTGTATCTGCGATAACATCTGCATATTTGTGTACGCAACTAATAAACTTTAATTTTCTTTAACACAAACACACATACACACATACACACACACACATACAAACACCCATGCAAAAGTCCCTTTCCATCCCTCTCCTCCCTCTTCATGTTCCTGTATTGATAAAGGTATGACCCACAAGTATCTGCCGCTGTCTTGCCTTTAGTGATTGTGTGCAGTTTGATAATAAATAAAAGCAGAGACTCACACCTCAGCTCTGCTCTAAAATAAATGCATCCATAGATTTTCAATTAAATGATGCTGGTGGCAGCTATTAGTTAGTTTAAAGGTAGTTGTCAGGGGGATTAGAGCTAGCAAGGCCTAGCTTGGATGATAAGGGTGTCTGTGAGAGGTGTATTTCTCTAGACCCAGACACAGCCAACCCAATGATGAAGACGATCTCACAGCTAACAACAGAGGCACAACACTGTATGTGAGGGTGTGATCTCCAGTATGTGTTGTGTGTGTTAGCTGAGGAGAAGAAGTGACAATTCAAGCTATAGTCTGGGTTCAGCTGGTGTGTAGATAATATTTACTGAGGTTGTTTGTTAATTAATGACACTTTCTGGTCTATCTAGTCTTCATCCCCCCTCCTTATCCTGTCATCTCAGACTCCCTCATCGCCCCCTCCTCCCTCTGCCCCCCTCTCGTTCTCCACTTCCCATCCAATCTTATTCCCCTTTCTTGCTCATTCCTCTTCACAGAGGGATATAGCTTGGACTTAAAGGAGAAGTAGGTGTAGGAAGCCTAGGGTGCATGAGGGGAGGGGTTAGGTAGCTGCCTAGTGTTAGCTATTCAGTAGCGTAAAGGTCTGGGGGTGGAAGCTATTGGCCAGACTTACAGTTTTTGCCATGATGCTCCGATATTGCTTGCATTTGAGTAATGGAAGCGGCGTGAACAGCCCGAGGCCTTTTTGCGACACCTGGTGTCGTAGGTGTCCTGGAAGGTAGGCAGTGTAATGGTGTGCTCGGCTGAGCGTACCACCCTCTGTAGAGCCTTGTGGTCAGCAGCGGTGGAGTTGCCGTACCAGGCTGTGATGCAGCTTGACAATTTGCTCTCGATGGTGCTCCTGCAGCACACTGTGAGGGCCCTCGGGGACATGCTGAATTTCTAGCTACAGATTTGCACTGACCAGGTGGACACTATTTTAATAAGGAGTTAAACCCTCAAAGAGCAATAAGAAGATGTCTATGTCCCAATTGACACCCTATTTCCTGTATACTGTAGTGAGCCCTGGTCAAAAATAGTGCACTATATAGGGAACAGGGTGCCATATGAGACGTACATCATGACAGTCAACATTCTTGTTGTGTATATTCTTGTGAAAGTGTATTACATGCTCATACGTGTATATGTGCGTGGGTTTCTTGCTCTTCTTTTGCTTCTAGTGAATGGTTATTAATTCTGTATTGCTGGGGCTAGCATACTAGTGAACGGTTATTAATTATCTATGGCTGGGGCTAGCAGACTAGTGAATGGTTATTAATTCTCCATGGCTGGGGCTAGCAGACTAGTGAATGGTTATTAATTCTCTATGGCTGGGGCTAGCAGACTAGTGAATGGTTATTAATTCTCTATGGCTGGGGCTAGCAGACTAGTGAATGGTTATTAATTCTCTATGGCTGGGGCTAGCAGACTAGTGAATGGTTATTAATTCTCCATGGCTGGGGCTAGCAGACTAGTGAATGGTTATTAATTCTCTATGGCTGGGGCTAGCAGACTAGTGAATGGTTATTAATTCTCTATGGCTGGGGCTAGCAGACTAGTGAATGGTTATTAATTCTCCATGGCTGGGGCTAGCAGACTAGTGAATGGTTATTAATTCTCTATGGCTGGGGCTAGCAGTCTAATGAATGGTTATTAATTCTCTATGGCTGGGGCTAGCAGACTAGTGAATGGTTATTAATTCTCCATGGCTGGGGCTAGCAGACTAGTGAATGGTTATTAATTCTCTATGGCTGGGGCTAGCAGACTAGTGAATGGTTATTAATTCTCTATGGCTGAGGCTAGCAGACTAGTGAATGGTTATTAATTCTCTATGGCTGGGGCTAGCAGACTAGTGAATGGTTATTAATTCTCCATGGCTGGGGCTAGCAGACTAGTGAATGGTTATTAATTCTCTATGGCTGGGGCTAGCAGACTAGTGAATGGTTATTAATTCTCTATGGCTGGGGCTAGCAGACTAGTGAATGTTTATTAATTCAGTATGGCTGGGGCTAGCATACTAGTGAATGGTTATTAATTCTCCATGGTTGGGGCTAGCAGACTAGTGAATGGTTATTAATTCTCTGGCTGGGGCTAGCAGACTAGTGAATGGTTATTAATTCTCCATGGCTGGGGCTAGCATACTAGTGAATGGTTATTAATTCTCTATTGCTGGGGCTAATATACTAGTGAATGGTTATTAATTCTCTATGGCTGGAGCTAGCATACTTGTAAATGGTTATTAATTCTGTATGGCTGGGGCTAGCATACTAGTGAATGGTTATTAATTATCTATGGCTGGGAATAGCATACTAGTGAATGGTTATTAATTCTGTATGGCTGGGGCTAGCATACTAGTGAATGGTTATTAATTATCCATGGCTGGGAATAGCAGACTAGTGAATGGTTATTAATTATCTATGACTGGGAATAGCAGACTAGTGAATGGTTATTAATTATCTATGGCTGGGAATATCAGACTAGTGAATGGTTATTAATTCTGTATGGCTGGGGCTAGCATACTAGTGAATGGTTATTAATTATCTATGGCTGGGAATAGCATACTAGTGAATGGTTATTAATTTTCTATGGCTGGGGCTAGCATACTAGTGAATGGTTATTAATTATCTATGTCTGGGGCTAGCAGACTAGTGAATGTTATTCATTATCTATGTCTGGGGCTAGCAGACTAGTGAATGTTATTAATTATCTATGTCTGGGGCTAGCAGACTAGTGAATGGTTATTAATTATCTATGTCTGGGGCTAGCAGACTAGTGAATGTTATTAATTATCTATGTCTGGGGCTAGCAGACTAGTGAATGTTATTAATTATCTATGTCTGGGGCTAGCAGACTAGTGAATGGTTATTAATTATCTATGTCTGGGGCTAGCAGACTAGTGAATGGTTGTTAATTATCTATAGCTGGGGCTAGCAGACTAGTGAATGGTTATTCTTTTTCTATGGCTGGGGCTAGCAGACTAGTGAATGGTTATTAATTATCTATGTCTGGGGCTAGCAGACTAGTGAATGGTTGTTAATTATCTATAGCTGGGGCTAGCAGACTAGTGATTGGTTATTCATTTTCTATGGCTGGGGCTAGCAGACTAGTGAATGTTATTAATTATCTATGTCTGGGGCTAGCAGACTAGTGAATGGTTATTAATTATCTATGGCTGGGGCTAGCAGACTAGTGAATGTTATTAATTATCTATGTCTGGGGCTAGCAGACTAGTGAATGGTTATTAATTATCTATGGCTGGGGCTAGCAGACTATTAGCACAAGCTTGGAGATATATATTGTTGTCACTTAAGCCAGAATAGATGTTCTTGGATCAAGAAGATGAATCATCACAGGGGTGGAGGGGCCCATTTATTAAGAGCCACTTTAAATTCCTCTTTTGCTTGATTTGTTCCAGAAAAGGGAAGGAGGTGGAGAGGGATAGAGTGAATGAGAGAGTGAGTGAGTGTGGGGAGAGTGTGTGGAAAGAGAGTGAGTTAGCTGCCAAGCCCACAGCCTGTGGTGTAGTGAGAGTGATTTAATGTGTCTATGTATAAAAAGCGGGGGTAATAAAGTTAGCAGCAGTGTGCTGGTGGTAATTGCTAATGATGCCGTGATGGTCTCTCTCAGGTTTTTAATGACCAAGCTCTCACTCCCTCATACGCTTAAGACAGACTACAGCCGGAAATTGTGTCTGTGTGTGTGTGCTCACAGTCTGTCTGTACTTCTTAGAGCGTACCCCGTCACTCTGTAAAAATGTCCCTTCTTTACAACCCGCCACTCAGGTGTTGGTTAATGTCAGCAGACTCATTAATAATGGGTGCAAAGTGTGTGTGTGTGCGTGCGTATGTGTGCATAGATGGATATGTGTGTGTGTCTCATGAATAATGCCAGCCCGTGCTCTCCCACTGAAGCGACCGGAGTAATGGCTCTTCAGCAGGGTTGTATTTATTAAGTCTTAGTGCACTTTTACTGCAGATTTAATGTCTACAGCACACACACACACACACACATACACACACATGCGCACACACACACACACACACACACACACACACACACACACACACACACACACACACACACTTAAACTGGGCTGCGACGTGAATTGATGCAATCAAATATTTCAATTAAAGTGATTCATTTGCTGTTGAGGGCCCACATAAGAGTAGTGGGGGATGTGGTGGAACAGTGTGTGTGCGTCCGTGCTTACTTACATGCTTGCATTCATGTGTTTGTGTGTGGGGGGGAGGCTTTGTTCTTCAAGCCTATTGTAACCATGGTGATAGTGTTGGCAACTGAGGGCGACTTTGTAAGTGTGACTGAGGAGGCAGACTAGCCTCATATCACACTGAACGTGGGTTTATAACAGAGGGACTTTAGAATGTGTGTGTGTGTGTGTGCGTGTGTGCGTGTGTGCGTGTGTGCGTGTGTGCGTGTGTGCGTGTGTGTGTGTGTGTGTGTGTGTGTGTGTGTGTGTGTGTAGTGTAGTGTAGGCTTTATTTGCAGTATAAAAGCACAGCATGAGACCTGACTGATTAGGCTCTGCTCTTGCCTGGCTCGGTCATCAAGAAGTATTGCTATGAGAGTGTTGAACTCTCTATTGGCCAGTGCTATTCAGCTACAGTACAGTTCTGAAATCAGAACAGAAGATACTATTAAGCTCAGTTGTCAGGGGATTTTGTGTGTGTGTGTGTGTTTGTTGGAGGGCAGAGGGTTAGAAGAGATAGAGGTCATGCATATACTTGACACTTACATGTGACTTCTGCTGTCAGAACACAAAGATAACATTGAAAAGATGGGTCTAGATGCACAAAAGTCGCTTTGTGATCTGATTGTGTTCAGATCTGGCTGGCCACTTCAGGTGGTGGTCAGGGATGCATTGTGTGTGGATTTCTCCTCAGCCTGGACGCAATCAGGCTACTGAAAGCGCATAGAGGCGACGTCATCAGCCCTCTCCAGAAAACGTGTTTTTAGGAGCGAGACACCTTTTCATTATAACATTGGAGCAGATGTGTTCCTAGCGTGTGAGGAGCGTGTTGGCTGGCCTCATAAAAACCAGCCAGCTCGCTATTACTGAGAAAAACAATGTTTTGTTTGGCTTGAGAAATGCTATCCCTACAGTAGTTAGCTACTGCCATCAGTTGTTGTTGAGTTGTAATATTTTGCCTCTTCCAACGTCTGTAGAAAGCATACTGGCATTTGAATATAAGGCGAGTAAAGGGACTGTAAATTAGCATGTTCATCTTGATGGGGCAAAAAAACGTGGAATGCATGCCAGCAAAGCCACTACACAACACAACACTACACAATACATTAATTGCACTATAACGGTGACAAACGGTGCCCACAAACTGTTAGGGCTTACATAAAGCTGTCCCAACAGCAGTCCCAAAATTGTACCACTGCTACATCTGGCTGTTAGCGGTGTAATGGGGTCCTGTGTGTAGCTGGTGTAGAGAGTCAGGCGCAGGACAGCAGAAATGAGTAATCAACATACAGCATACGAGCCCACAATAACGGATCGATTTACAAAGAACAATCACTCACAAACAAACACGGGGAACAGAGGGTTAAATAATAAACAGGTAATTGGGTGAGTGAAACCAGGTGTGTAAGTCTAAGACAAAACAAATGGAAAATGAAAAGTGGATCGGCGGTGGCTAGAAGGCCGGTGACGTCGACCACCGAACGCCACCCGAACAAGGAGAGGGACAGACTTCGGTGGGAGTCATGACAAGCGGAGCGTTGTCTGGCAGCGAAACAGTTCATTCAGCCTCATTTACTACCTTTAAATAAACATAGCTGATATGGCTGACTTGCTTATTTTAAACAAATGTGGTTTCTACTGACAATTGAGATGTACAAACTATGGAATAAGGGGACGACAAGCGGATAAGAGGCAATTTGTAATTTCGATTAAGACAATGAGCAAGCAAAGACGAACGCAACGTTAGTAAATTTAACTATTTGTTTAGCACTTTTGAAATGTACAGCAACAGAATTCAGGACATTGGCCATTCTTACAGTATTCTCCCTGCACACCAAGTTAGAACCATAGGAAAAATGAAGCGGACTTATCAGCAGACAATGAAAGCTCTTACAATATTAGATTTTTATATTTCTCTAAAACAGGTTATATGCTACAGTAGAAGAGTCAGAACAGTAGGCGAAATAAGAGGGGTAAATTGACCAAATTATTAGTGTGAGGCACATGGGCAACTAACATCTTACAGTATACATATCTCCCTAGCATATTACATAATTTACGAAGCAGCATACAATACATTTTTGGACTCGCATTCTTGTGCTTGGCTCACTTGAACAGGAAGGTGGTCCTCTGGGTTAACCTCTTGAAACTCCCCATCCCGGATCCGGGATTGTGACTAAGCCTCAGGCTCATTAGCATAACGCAACGTTAACGATTTCTGAAAATCGCAAATAAAATTAAAATAATGCGTTTGCTCTCAGGCTTAGCCTTTTCTTAACAACACTGTCATCTCAGATTTTCAAAATATGCTTTTGAACCATAGAAATTGACTAATTTGTGTAAGAGTATGCTAAGCTAGCATAGCATTTTGTGTAGCATGTAGCACGCAACATTTTCACAAAAGCCAGATAACCAAATAAATAAAATCATTTACCTTTGAAGAGCTTCTGATGTTTTCAATGAGGAGACTCCCAGCCACATACCAGATGCGCAGTGTTTCCTGAAAGCGTCTGTGTGTAGGAGAAATCGTTCCGTTTTCTACATTGCGCCTGGCTACCGAAACGAACCGAAAATGCAGTCACCTACAACGTGAAACTTTTTCCGGATTAACTACATAATATCGACCGAAACATGGCAAACGTTGTTTGGAATCAATCCTCAAGGTGTTTTTTCACATATCTCTTCATTGACATGCAGTTCGTGGTAGCTTGCTTCTCTCTCTGTGCCCCATGGAAAAATACTGGCAGGTGACTTTTGCGCACCAATTTCGGCGCAGGACACCGGGCGGACACGTGGTAAATGTGGTCTCTTATGGTCAATCTTCCAATGATCTGCCTACAAATACGTCACAATGCTGCAGACACCTTGGGGAAACGACAGAAAGGGCAGACTCATTCCTCTTGCGTTCACAGCCATATAAGGAGATCATGAAAGACAGAGCCTCAAAAATCCTTGTCATTTCCTGGATGCCAAGTCATCTTGGTTTTGCCTGAAGCTCACGTTAAAGGGCACGCACAGAGAAGATATTTGTATTTCTGGACACGTCAGAGTGTTTTCTTTCGAACAGTAGCAATTATATGCATAGTCGAGCATCTTTTTGTGACAAAATATCTTGTTTAAAACGGGAACGTTTTTCTTCCAAAAATGAAATAGCGCCACCATAGGTGTAAGAGGTTAACAGTTGTTTCGAGTGTGGCACAATGTCAAATGTTTATAATTTTAAACTTGGAAAACAGCCTCTTAATCCCATATTTGTGACCACACAGCCACTGTCACTGATTCCTTCCAAACCACGTGTTGAATTTGCGATTCCCAAATTGTTGTGTAATGTTTATTTCCAATGGCTGATGAGCCCTGATACGTTTTATCTATAATTTCTCTTCGTTATTTCTTGTCATATGACAAGGATTTGTCAGTAGATTGTTGACTTGATTCAGGATGATGACTGCTAGCTAACATTTTGAAACTATGATGTTGACCTGATCAGTACATGATCAGCCTTCTTGGATGTGCATTTCTATGGTAGCAGCCAAAGGGCTCGAATTTTCAATGTCTCCTATTACACTTGACAGTGAAGTAAAGTCCCCATGAGTGATAGAACACTGAGCCAATCACATGGCAACGCTGTGTATTTTCTGCTGGCTTACCCCACCACCACAGAAAGCACTGAGCAAGGCTGACACATCTGCATTTTGGAGCTGTCTTACTCAAGAAAACAAAAAAGAGATGTTTGTATGAGGCTTTATTAACTCATGATATATACACTGACGTTCAAAAGTTTGGGGTCACTTGAAAATGTCCTTGTTTTTGAAAGAAAAGCACATTTTTTGTCCATTAAAATAACATAACATTGATCATGTTGTAAATGACTGTTGTAGATGGAAACGGTAGATTTTCTATGGAATATCTACATAGGTGTACAGAGGCCCATTATCAACAAACATCACTCCTGTGTTCCAATGGCACATTGTGTTAGCTAATCCAAGTTTATAATTTTAAAAGACTAATTGATCATTAGAAAACCCTTCTGCAATTATGTTAGCACAGCTGAAAACTGTTGTTCTGAATAAAGAATCAATGAAACTGGCCTTCTCTAGACTAGAGCATCAGCAAACAAAGACCTTTCTTCTGAAACTCGTCAGTCTATTTTTGTTCTGAGAAATGAAGGCTATTCCATGCGAGAAATTGTCAAGAAAGAGGAGTGGGAGGCCCCGGTGCACAACTGCCCAAGAGAACAAGTACATTTAGAACCGGAACCCACAACAGAAACTAGCCAGCTAACTATCTAGTAGTCAGTTAGCCACTGCTAGCAGTCATCAGCTAACCTTTAGCCCAGTCCAGACAACTCCTGCCAGTCTGCACCATGCGGTTCAACCCAGAGCGTATCCGACTTCTTACTCTCCATATCCCTGGATTCCTACCGCAAGCTCTGAACCTCTTCACCTGGATTGTCGCAGCTATCTGATTGGCTTCTCCTGGCTAACGTCTCTGTTCCGAAGTAGGCTCATATCCCAGCTAGCTGAAGAGGTCCATCAGCCACTCCTTGGGCTACAATGACTATTTTGCCAATTGGCCTGGACCCTTTTTTGCCAATACGGAGCCCCGCTGATCCATCACGACTGGACTACCGACGTAATCTGCCTGGGGGGATTTTTCAACTGGCTCCCCCATCTCAACATCCCCTGAATGCCCATCTGCTAGGCTGCTAGCCGTGGCCCCTAGCTGTCTAGAGCACACCGGACTGTTAGCTGAAGAAGTCCATCAGACACATTTTTTGGCTACTATATCTATTTGCCAATTGGCAAAGTACTACAGGGAGCCCTACTGTTCCATCACGACTGATCTACTGACTTAACCGCACGAAGGGGCTACAACTGACTTCTTCCGTTGCGACGTCCCTTTAAGCCCCTTCTGCTAACCTGCTAGCCCCGGTCCGCTAGCTGTCTGAATCGCCGTGTCTCCAGCTCTCCCAGCTACTCACTGGACCCAATGATCACTCGGCTATGCATGCCTCTCCCTAATGTCAATACGCCTTGTCCGTTGCTGTTTTGGTTAGTTATTATTGCCTTACTTCACTGTAGAGCCTCGAGCCCTGCACAATATGCCTTAGCTAACCCTTTAGTTCCACCTCCCACACATGCAGTGACCTCACCTGGGATAAAGGATGTTTCTAGAGACAATATCTCTCTCATCGTTACTCAATGCATAGGTTTACCTCCACTGTATTCACATCCTACCATACCTTTGTCTGTACATTATGTCTTGAATCTATTCGACTGTGCCCAGAAACCTGATCTTTTTTCTCTCTGTTTTGAACGTACCAGACGACCAGTTCTTATAGCCTTTAGCCGTACCCTTATCCTACTCCTCTGTTCCTCTGGTGATGTAAAGGTTCATCCAGGCCCTGCCATGCCAAGCTCCACTCCCATTCCCCAGGCACTCTCATTTGTTGACTTCTGTAACAGTAAAAGCCTTGGTTTCATGCATCTTAACATTAGAAGCCTTCTCCCTAAGTATGTTTTATTCACTGCTTTAGCACACTCTGCCAACCCGGATGTCCTAGTCGTGTCTGAATCCTGGCTTAGGAAGACCACCAAAAACCCTGAAATGTTCATCCCTAACTACAACATTTTCCGACAAGATAGAACTGCCAAAGGGGGCAGAGTTGCAATCTACTGCAGAGATAGCATGCAGTGTTATGTCTTACTATCCAGCTCTGTGCCAAAACATTTTGAGCTTCTACTTTTAAAAGTCCACCTTTCAGGAAACAAGTTTCTCACCATTGCCGCTTGAAATAGACGACATTCAGCCCCCAGCTGTGTCCTGGACACCATATGTGAATTTATTGCCCCTCATCTATCATCAGAGCTCGTGCTGTTAGGTGACCTAAACTGGGACATGATTAACACCCCAGCCATCCTACAATCTAAGCTAATTCCCTCAATCTCACACAAATTATCAATGAACCTTCCAGGTACAACCCCAAATGTGTAAACACTGGCACTCTCATAGATATCATCCTAACCAACCTGGCCTCCAAATACACCTCTGCTGTTGTCAAACAGGATCTCAGCAATCACTGCCTCATTGCCTGCGTCTGTAATGGGTCTGCGGTCAAATGACCACCCCTCAAACGCTCCCTAGAACACCTCAGCAAGCAGGCCTTTCTAATTGACCTAGCCCAGGTATCCTGGAAGGATATTGACCTCATTTTGACAGTAGAGGATGCCTGTTTATTCTTTAAAAGTGCTTTCCTCACCATCTTAAATAAGCATGCCCCATTCAAAGAATGTTGAACTAGGAACAGATATAGCCCTTGGTTCACCCAAGACCTGACTGCCCTTGACCAGCACAAAAACATCATGTGGTGTACTGCATTAGCATCAAACTTTTCAGGGAAGTTGGGAACCAATATACACAGGCAGTTAGGAAAGCAAAGGCTAGCTTTTTCAAAAAGAAATTTGCGTCCTCTAGCACAAACTCCACAATGTTCTGGGACACTGTAAAGTCCATGGAGAATAAGAGCACATCCTCCCAGCGGCCCACTGCACTGAGGCTAGGAAAAACTGTCAACACCGATAAATCCATGATAATTGAGAATTTCAATAAGCATTTTTCTACGGCTGGCCATGCTTTCCACCTGGCTACCCCTACCCTGGTTAACAGCCCCTACAGCAACTTGCCCAAGCCTCCCCCATTTCTCTTTCACCCAAATCCAGATAGCTGATGTTCTGAAAAGCCGCAAAATCTGGACCCCTACAAATCAGCCGGGCTAGACATTCTGGACCCTCTCTTTCTAAAATGAGCTGCCGAAATTGTTGCAACCACCATTACTAGCCTGTTCAACCTCTCTTTCTTATCGTCTGAGATTCCCAAATATTGGAAACCTGCTGCAGTCATCCCCCTCCACAAAGGGGGAGACAATCTAGACCCAAACTTCTACAGACCTATATCTATCCTACCCTGCCTTTCTAAGGTCTTCAAAAGCCAAGTTAACAAACAGATCACCGACCATTTCAAATCCAACCATACCTTCTCCGCTGTGCAATCTTATTTCCGAGCTGGTCATAGGTGCACCTCAGCCACGCTCAAGGTACTAAACAATATCATATTAGCCATCAATAAGAGACAATACTGTGCAGCTGTCTTCATCGACCTGGCAAAGGCTTTTTTGACTCTGTCAATCACCATATTCTTATGGGCAGACTCAATAGCCTTGGTTTCTCAAATGACTGCCTCGCCTGGTTCACCAACTACTTCTCTGATAGAGTTCAGTGTGTCAAATCGGAAGGCCTGTTGTCCGGACCTCTGGCAGTCTCTATGGGGGTGCCACAGGGTTCAATTCTTGGGCCGACTCTCTTCTCTGTACACATCACTGAAGCCGCTCTTGCTGCTTGTGATTCTCTGATCCACCTCTACGGAAATGACACAATTCTGTATACATCTGGCCCTTCTTTGGACACTGTTAACTAAACTACAGACAAGCTTCAATGCCATACAACTCTTCTTCCGTGTCCTCCAACTGCTCTTAAATGCAATTAAAACTAAATGCATGCTCTTCAACCGATCGCTGCCCACACCTCCCCGCCCGTCCAGCGTCACTTCTCTGGACGGTTCTGACTTAGAATATGTGGACAACTACAAATACCAGTCTGGTTAGACTGTTAACACTCAAAATTAAATCTAGAATCTGCTTCCTATTTCGCAACAAAGCATCCACCTACTCATGTTGCCAAACATACCCTTGTAAAACTGTCTATCGTACCGATCCTTGAATTTGGCGATGTAATTTACAAAATTGCCTCCAACACTCAGCAAACTGGATGCAGTCTATCACAGTGCCATCCGTTTTGTCATCAAAAACCCATATACTACCCACCACTGTGACCTGTATGCTCTCATTGGCTGGCCCTCGTCGCCAACCCCACTGGCTCCAGGTCATCTACAAGTCTTTGCTTGGTAAAGCCCCGCCTTATCTCAGCTCACTGGTCACCATAGCAGCACCCACCCCTAGCACGCGCTCCAGCGGGTATATCTCACTGGTCACCCCCAAAGCCAATTCCTCCTTTGGCGGCCTTCCCTTCCAGCTGCAAAAATCCCTGAAGCTGGAGCCTCAAATCTCCCTCACTAACTTTAAGCACCAGCTGTCAGATTAGCTCACAGATCACTGCACCTGTACATAGCCCATATGTAAATAGCCCATCCAGCTACCTCATCCCCCATACTGTTATTATTTTTTATTTTTTGCTCCTTTGCACCATAGTATCTCTACTTGCACACTCATCTTCTGCAGATCTGTCACTCCAGTGTTTAATTGCTATATGGTAATTATTTTGCCACTATGGCCTATTTATTGCTTTACCTCCCTTATCCTACCTCATTTGCACACAATGTATATAGACTTTTTCTATTGTATTATTGACTGCATGTTTGTTTATTACATGTGTAACTTTGCGTTGTCGTTTGTGTCGCACTGCTTTGCTTTATTTTGGCCAGGTCAAAGTTGTAAACGAGCTTAGCTGGTTAAAAAAAGGTGAAATAAAACAATTTAAAGAAATAGTGTCTAGTTTGAGAAACAGACGCCTCACAAGTCCTCAACTGGCAGCTTCATTAAATAGTACCCGCAAAACACCAGTCTCAACGTCAACAGTAAAGAGGCGACTCTGGGATGCTGGCCTTCTAGGCAGAGTTCCAGTGTCTGTGTTCTTTTGCCCGTCTTAATCTTTTCTCTTAATTGGCCGTTGAGACTGACATTGTTTTGCGGGTACTATTTAATGAAGCTGCCAGTTGAGGACTATTTCTCAAACTAGACACTGTAATGTACTTGTCCTCTTGACATTGAGACTGGACATTTTGAGCCTGTAATCAAACCCACAAATGCTGATGCTCCAGATACTTAACTAGTCTAAAGAAGACCAGTTTTATTGCTTCTTTAACAGATTTCAGCTGTGCTAATATAATTGCAAAAGGGTTTAATGATCAATTTCCCTTTTAAAATTATAAACTTGGATTAGCTAACACAACGTGCCATTGGAACACAGGAGTCATGGTTACTGATAATGGGCCTCTCTACGCCTATTTAGATATTCCATTAAAAAATCAGCCGTTTCCAACTACAATAGTCATTTACAACATCAACAATATCTACACGGATCAATTTTAGGTTTAATGGACAAAAACAGTGCTTTTCTTTCGAAAAACAAGGACATTTCTATGTGACCCCAAACTTTTGAACGGTAGTGTATATGTTACTTTTACATTATTTGCAAACTGATATGTGACACGCATTAATGTCAAAATAACATGGAAAACAGGCAAGCCCCACCTGCCCTGAATGACAGGTTGCTACTGCAAGACACACTATGGACACGGTAGACACATTTAAAATGTAGATGTAGACGCATGATGCGTTCCATGATCAGAACTCTAAGATCAGAATACAAACTCTGCATGAACTGTCAAGTTTAGACATGGCCATAGAGGCTTCCCCTCAAGACAAAACCAAAGGTCACCCTGCTCCTCTCCTTTTCTTCCCTCTGTTCTTCCAATTCATTAGAATTGTTTCAGTTTTTCATAACTACTCTGTTGTAACCTTTTGACCCCAAACCAAACTGTAGAGAGCAGAAAGAAATAATTACCAAAAACCTGACAACCAGTAGATAGTGATAGTGCTGATATGCATTCCTAAGGAAAACTCCCGATGACGCATGAAGACAGAATGATTTGAATTTGAAGTGTGCCATATTGCTGAATGGTGCTGAATGGCACCAAAAGACAATCGCTAAGGATCATGGTGAAAGTGACCGTAACTAGCAAAGGATCATGGTCGATGTAGTCGTTTTCATCCTACCTGAGAGAGTTCTTATTATGCCCATGATTGGTCTGTGTCAACACGTGGTCCTGTGTTGTGACAAGTGTTGTAGTCAGAATGGATCACCATCTAATTGAATATTGAAAAAAAATTGGTCCGTTCTACCGATTTGTAATTTACATAGGCAGACCAGGGCTTTTGGCACCACTACTGTAGGTTGCTATGCAGTAGCCGGCGAGCAGAGCTCGTGACTTCACGCTCCAGACCAGAAACTGAGGCCTTCGTCATCACCCATTGTCTGATTTTACAGGTAAAAAGTAATGTTTTATCACAGTGTCAAATCTTCAATGATACATGTTATTTATCTGAAAGCACTATATAAACATCAAAAGTACATGTTTGTTTTTTGTAGAATTTACACGAGTAATTGAATTGGAATTTGTTGGTGCTACACTACATCTGTGCCTGTGCGTGTGTGTGTGTGTGCGTGTGTGTGTGTGTGTGTACCTCCTCTCTCTCTGTGCTCATCAATCATCCTATGTCTTCCTGCAGTGTTTGGGTCATGTGACTAAAGCTCCCCCCACAGGAGGGGGGGGGGGTGTATGTGCTCGAGTGCATGTGTGTGTGTGGGTGTGTGTGTGTGTGTGTGTGTGTGTGTGTGTGTGTGTGGGTGTGTGTCAGTGGGGGCAGTAAGCTTCCTGTCAGACGGAGAAGGCCTACAGCCTGTAATAATCAATTGAGGAGTGTAATAAATGGCAACTTAACCCGGTAATATCACATCTCACCTTGTTGCTATGAGTGTGTGGAAAGGAGATATCTAGTCAGTTGTACAACAGAAGACACATTCAACTCAACCCCTTTGAATCAGAGAGGTGCAGGGTGCTACCTTATTCGATGTCCAGGGAGCAGTTGTTGGGGGTTAACTGGCTTGCAGAATGGCAGATTTTCCCACGTTGACAGCATGGGGACTCGAACCAGCAACCTTTCGGTTACTGGCCCAACTCTGAACGGTTAGGCTACCTGTCGCCCCAAGTAGGGGAAAGGGGGTACAGAGTGATAGGAGGGAAAGAGAGAGTGAGAGCAAAAGAAAGGGGGAAAGAAGAGAAAGGGAGAGAGGAAAGAGAGAGAGAGGGAGGGGAAAGAGGGGGAAAGAGAGAGAGAGTGAGAGAGAGAGAGAGAGAGAGAGAGGGGGGGGGGTGAAAGAGAGATAGGCGAGGGGATGAGATAGAGAGAGAGAGGGGAGGGGAAAGAGAGGGGAGGGGAACAAGAGAACGAGAGGGAAAAGAGAGAGGGAGAGGAGGGGAAAGAGAGAGAGAGAGGGAGGGGAGGGGAGAGAGAGAGGAAAGAGAGAGGGCGATGGGGGAGGGGAAAGAGAGAGAGGAGGGGAGAGAGAAGAGGGGGAAGAGAAAGAGGAGGGAAAGAGAGGGGAAGGGAAAGAGTGAGAGGGAGAGGTTCTTCATGTGGCATTTCCTGTAAGTTTGTTGGAGTAGTCTGCCTAGTTGTTTTTGCAGAAAGTTATTTCAGAACTTTACAAAGCTTCAGATGTTGTCTTTTATATAATTGATTTAAGTTGGAGTTTGTTAAAATTGTCACAAAGCATGTAAAGCATTGTTACCATTCATTTGACATGTTATGTTCCCAGTTAGTTTATTTGTATTATAATTCTGAGGCATAAACACAAAAAGTGATGACAATTATTGTCACAGAGTGACAGCAATATACAATTAACTGGAAAACTATGATGCGTACGTGTACAATTTACCTCTGGACAATATGCTTCCTTCATTCTTGTTGATATGCTGAGTTTGGTATTTATCTGGTGAATGTACACTATTCAGACCCTTTACTCAGTACTTTGTTGAAGCGCCTTTGGCAGTGATTACATCCTCGAGTCTTCTTGTGTATGACGCTACAAGCTTGACACACCTGTATTTGGGAAGTTTCTCCAATTCTTCTCTGTAGATCCTCTCAAGCTCGGTTGGATGGGGAGCATCGCTGAACAGCTATTTTCAGATCTCTCCAGATATGTTAGATCGTGTTCAAGTCCGGGCTCTGGCCAGGCCACTCAAGGACATTCAAAGACTTGTCCGGAAGACATTCCTGCGTTATCTTTGTCTTGGCTGTGTGCTTAGGTTCGTTGACCTGTTGGAAGGTGAACCTTCGCCCAGTCTGAGGTCCTGAGGACTCTGGAGCAGGTTTTCATCAAGGATCTCTCTGTACTATGCTCCGTTCATCTTTCCCTAGACCCTGACGAGTCTCCCAGACCCTGCCACTGAAAAACATCCCCACAGCATGATGCTGCCACCACCATGTTTCACTGTAGGGATGGTGCTAGATGTCCTCCAGAAGTGACACTTGGCATTCAGGCCAAAATGTGCAATCTTGGTGTCATCAGACCAAACAATCTTGCTTCTCATGGACAGAGTCCTTTAGATGCCTTTTGGCAAACTCCAAGCGGGCTGTCATGAACCTGGCTTCTGTCTGGCCACTACCATAAAGGTCTGATTGGTGGAGGGCTGCAGAGATGGTTGTCCTTCTGGAAGGTTCTCCCATCTCCACAGAAGAACTTTGGAGCTCTGCCAGAGTGACCATCGGGTTCTTGGTCACCTCCCTGAACAAGGCCCTTGTCACCCAATTGCTCGGTGTGGCCAGGCGGCCAGGTGTAGCAAGAGTCTTGGTGGTTCCAAATTTCTTCCATATAAGAATGATGGAGGCCACTGTGTTCTTGGGGACGTTCAATGCTGCAGAATTTTTTTAATTTTAATTTCACCTTTATTTAACCAGATAGGCCAGGTGAGAACAAGTTCTCATTTACAACTGCGACCTGGCCGAGATAAAGCAAAGCAGTGCAACAAAAAACAACAACACGTGGGATAAACACAAGTACAGTCAATAACACAATAGAACAATCTATATACAGTGTGTGCAAATGGCGTATGGAGGTAAGGCAATAAATAATTACACTTTAGCAAATTAACACTGGAGTGATAGATATGCAGAAGATGATGTGCAAGTAGAAATACTGGTGTGCAAAAGAGCAAAAAAGTAAATAGAAGCAATATGGGGATGAGGTAGATAATTCGGTGTGCTATTTACAGATGGACTATGTACAGGTACAGTGATTGGTAAGCTGTTCCGACAGCTGATGCTTAAAGTTAGTGAGGGAGATATAAGTCTCCAACTTCAGCGATTTTTGCAGTTCGATCCAGTCATAGCCAGCAGAGAACAGGAAGGAAAGACGGCCAAAGGAGGTGTTGGATTTGGGGATGACCAATGAAATATACCTGCTGGAGCGCATGCTACTGGTGGGTGTTGTTATGGTGACGAGTGACCAGCGAAAGGCGGAGCTTTACCCAGCATGGACTTGTAGATGACCTGAAGCCAGCGGGTCTGGCAACGAATATGTAGCGAGGGCCAGCCGACGAGAGCATACAGGTAGGGATCTGGTGACAAAATGGATGGCACTGTGATAGACTGCATCCAGTTTGCTGAGTAGAGTGTTGGAGGCTATTTTGTAAATGACATTGCCGAAGTCGAGGATCAGTAGATTTTACGAGGGAATGTTTGGCAGAGTGAGTGAAGGAGGCTTTGTTGCGAACTTGGAAGCCGATTCTAGATTACATTTTGGATTGGAGAAGTTTAATATGAGTCTGGAATGAAAGTTTACAGTCTATCCAGACACCTATGTATTTGTAGTTGTCTACATATTCTAAGTCAGAACCGTCCAGAGTAATGATACTAGTCACGCGGGAAGGTGCAAACAGCGATCGGTTGAAGACCATGCATTTAATTTTACTAGCGTTTAAGAGCAGTTGGAGGCCACGGAAGGAGTGTTGTAATGGCATTGAAGCTCATTTGAAGGTTTGTTAACATAGTGTCCAAAGAAGGGCCAGATGTATAAAGGAGGTTGTCCTCTGCGTAGAGGTGGATCAAGGAGTCACCCGCAGCAAGAGCGACATCGCTGATATATACAGAGAAGTATAGTCGGTCCGAGGCTTGAACCCTGTGGCACCCCATAGAGATTGCCAGAGGTCCGAACAACAGGCCCTCATATTTGACACACTGAACTCTATCTGAAAAGTAGTTGGTGAACCAGGCAAGGCAGTCATTTGAGAAACCAAGGCTGTTGAGTCTGCCGATAAGAATGTGGTGATTGACAGAGTCAAAATCCTTAGCCAGGTCGATGAAGACGACTGCACAGTACTGTCTTTTATCAATGGCGGTTATGATATCGTTTAGTACCTTGAGTGTGGCTGAGGTGCACCCGTGACCAGCTCGTAAACCGGATTGCACAGCGCAGAATGTACGGTGGGATTTGAAATGGTCGGTGATCTGTTTGTTAAACCTCTTGATACTCCCCATCCCGGATCCGGGATCGTGAATAAAGCCTCAGGCTCATTAACATAACGCAATGTTAACGATTTCTGAAAATCGCAAATAAAATGAAAATAATGTGCCTGCTCTCAAGCTTAGCCTTTTCTTAACAACACTGTCATCTGAGATTTTCAAAATATGCTTTTGAACCATAGCAAATCAATCATTTGTGTAAGAGTATTGCAAGCTAGCTTAGCATTTTGAGTAGCATTTAGCACGCAACATTTTCACAAAAACCAGATAACCAAATAAATAAAATAATTTACCTTTGAAGAGCTTTGGATGTTTACAATGAGGAGACTCTCAGTTACATAGCAAATGTTCAGTTTTTCCTGAAAGAATCTTTGTGTAGGAGAAATCGCTCCGTTTTGTACATCACATTTGGCTACCGAAACGAACCGAAAATTCAGTCACCAAAACGTCAAACTTTTTCCGAATTAACTCCATAATATCGACCGAAACATGGCAAACGTTGTTTAGAATCAATCCTCAAGGTGTTTTTTCACATATCTCTTCATTGTTATGCAGTTCGTGGAAGCCTGCTTTCCCCTCCGAATCGCATGGAAAAATACCAGCAGCTGAAAAAGACGCACCAATTTCGACGGAGGACACCGGGCGGACACCTGGAAAATGTAGTCTCTTATGGTCAATCTTCCAATGATATGCCTATAAATACGTCACAATGCTGCAGACACCTTGGGGAAACGACAGAAAGGGCAGGCTCATTCCTCTCGCATTCACAGCCATATAAGGAGACAATGGAAAACGGAGCCTCAAAAATCCTGCTGATTTCCTGGTTGCCGTTTCATCTTGGTTTTACCTGTAGCTCCCGTTCTAGGGCACCCACAGACAATATCTTTGCAGTTCTGGAAAATTCAAAGTGTTTTCTTTCCAAAGCTATCAATTATATGCATAGTCGAGCATCTTTTTGTGGCAAAATATATTGTTTAAAACGGGAACGTTTTTCATCCAAAAATGAAATTGCGCCCCCAGAGTTTCAAGAGGTTAATTAACTTGGCTTTCGAAGACTTTAGAAAGGCAGGGCAGGATGGCAGAGGTCTGTAACAGTTTGGGTGTCACCCCCTTTGAAGAGGGGGATGACTGCGGAAGCTATCCAATCTTTAGGAATCTCGGACGATACGAAAGGGAGGTTGAACAGACTGGTAATAGGGGTTGCAACAATGGAGGCGGATCATTTTTGGAAGAGTGGGTGCAGATTGTCTAGCCCAGCTGTTGGCAGGGGTGTTTTGGTACCCTTCCCCAGATCTGTGCCTTGACACAATCTGTTCTCTGATCTCCATGGACAATTCCTTCGACCTCATGACTTTGTCATTATGGGGTAATGTGTGTAGATTGATGAGGGAAAAAAACAACGTATTCCTTTCCAGAATAAGGCTGTAACGTACCAAAATGTGTAAAATGGGAAGGGGTCTGAATACTTTCTAAATGCACTGTGCATACACCCAAACATATAGATTTACGGTGTGTGTGTCTGTGTGTGTGTGAAAGACGCAATATTTGCACTAGTGAATAAACCAATCAGAATTTACTCTCATCACAAAACATATAGTTATTTATAACTTACGTTTAATGTTGATGTCGAGTGGGTGGAACAAGTTTAGGAGCTTGTCCATGAGTGTTCAACCAGGCTTGATATGATTGACATTTCCTCTCTACCTGTGGTCATGAATCAGTGAGAGAGGTGGCTCTAGCAAAGATTCAACATCTGCTTTCAAAAGTGCATGCAAATGTGCATATCCCACAGAAGGTTCTGAGGGAAATTAATAGCAAAACTGTTCAAGTGGTGAGAATGTGGCTATGCTTAAACACACACACCACATGTAACTTTGTCTTCCTGAGCCAAAGAGGGGGGTTTAGTTGTCCCGAATATTGAGTGGATTTACACATTGTCAACATAGACCTGTTAAGGCTCGGGACAATACTGCCCCCTTTGGATGAATTGCATGCCCATAGTAAACTGAAAAGAAAATCTGTCCAAAATTGCTAATATATGCATATAATAATTATTATTGAATAGAAAACACTCTAAAGCTTCTAAAATCATTTGAATTATCTCTGTATGTATAGCAGAACTCACAGGGCAGCCAATCTCCCAAACTAGTTTTCTCATTCAGAAAGTTGGGCCAACTTTGACGTCATCGCCCCCACCCTTCCCAACCAGCTATGGATCTGGGAACAGTTTCTATGTCTTCCGCGAGATGTCTTCTATCAGTAGAGCGTTTAATTGTGCAAATCCCGCGAGCTGTGACCCTTCGGCAGGCAAAATAATGGGTGTCGCGAGAAAATAGTTGCGCGTTCGGGCGCGATTTGTACACAGTCCGTTCCAGATTGTCTGAGAGGAATTGCTTTTGTCCGGTTGAATCGCCAATTGTTTTGTACGTTAATAACATCCTAAAGCTTGATTCTGCACTTAGTTTGACCAGTTTAGTCGACATATAATATGTAATTTTTAAGTTTTGATGCGCAACTGTTTGGGACCAGAAGTCATTTTGGATGCATTTCAGCTGGAACTTGTCGCATATGCTAATACAAAGACACACGACTTGAAACCAAACAATGTTTTGGGTAAGTATGACTCCTTCCACTACATTCTGATCAAAGACCATCAAAGGTAAGGGAATATTTATGTTGTAATTTTGTGTTTCTGTTGACTCCAACATAGCGGAGAAATATTGCTTATGTCTGAGCGCCGTCTCAGATTATTGAATAGTAAAAGATTTCTGTAACGTTAAAAATAAATGTGACAAAGCGATTGCATTAAGAAGCAGTGTATCTTTCTAAGATGTTAGCCAGAGCCTCCCACCTTCTGGAACTACAGAGGTGGAAGGTTTCACTGGCCAGGGACACTGAGGACAACTTCCTGGGCTTCAGGAGGAAGGCCAATGATAAATTGGACACTTGTGCTGCCGGCTTTGGAGTCTGGTAAGACCTCAACAACCTCTGCAAATGGACTGGAGTCGAGCTCAGGTGGACACGGACTAATATGCAAACTGAGCCAGTGACTGCCTCTGATGCAGTTGTGGCAGATCGTGGTGTTAATGTGGAGACTTCTGTCACCCATGATGGGTCATCTCATCCTACATCCAGGACAACGCTCATTGGTATCAGACGGATGCAGTAACTGCAACACTAGACTTGCCTGAGGCTGCAGGGAAAACTCGCTGCTCTGGACTGTGCTGACCACTGTCTCTCTTTCCATGTACCAAAATGCTGACATTGGTGAGGACATTCTCACCTTTACTGTTAAGGCGAGTGTCGTGTCTTTGGCTATGCCGGATTAAGTGACATGCTATTCTATAAAATCATTTCTCCGTAATTAATATTACCTGTTTGAGCTAATCATGTAAACGTAATTAACTAGAGAATCGGGGCAACACAAAATAATATTTATAGAGCTGTTATCTTCAGAATAAACTCTTAAAGACCTAGTAAAATTTTACATCAATAGCATTCAATATTAATCGTCACCTTAATTCAGTGTCATCTGAAAGTTGTAAATTCTTGGCTTTCTGCACGAACCATGGCTAACAAGTTGAATTACCAATACAAAATTGGGTTTCATTATTTATTTACTAAATACCTAACTAATCACACAGAATTACACATACACATAATTAATCATAACTTGATTACAAATTACGTCATAAAGGAAAACGTCCCAAGCGGGCGGAACAGATATGACAGCTTGTTTCACTAAAGAAAAGGGGCTGGGTTTGAGTGAAAGAGCGGGAAGACTGGGGAACAAAGGGCGAAGATGTGAATACAGTATCTTATGCATTCTACATTACCGCCCATTTGGAAAAGAAAAATGCAATAAATACTTACTCTGAGCTGCGCTTCGGTAGGTTGGTGGTAGATGGATGGCCGTTTTGCCCAACTGGATACGTTGTAGCAATGTCTGTGTATGGTAGAAGGGATATTCTGTCTGTTCCTTCCAAACCTGCGTTTGCAGCTGCTGTTGCTAACTCAACGGCTAGGAGGTACAGTGCCTTGCGAAAGTATTCGGCCCCCTTGAACTTTGCGACCTTTTGCCACATTTCAGGCTTCAAACATAAAGATATAAAACTGTATTTTTTTGTGAAGAATCAACAACAAGTGGGACACAATCATGAAGTGGAACGACATTTATTGGATATTTCAAACTTTTTTAACAAATCAAAAAGTGAAAAATTGGGCGTGCAAAATTATTCAGCCCCCTTAAATGTAATACTTTGTAGCGCCACCTTTTGCTGCGATTACAGCTGTAAGTCGCTTGGGGTATGTCTCTATCAGTTTTGCACATCGAGAGACTGAAATTTTTTCCCATTCCTCCTTGCAAAACAGGTCGAGCTCAGTGAGGTTGGATGGAGAGCATTTGTGAACAGCAGTTTTCAGTTCTTTCCACAGATTCTCAATTGGAATCAGGTCTGGACTTTGACTTGGCCATTCTAACACCTGGATATGTTTATTTTTGAACCATTCCATTGTAGATTTTGCTTTATGTTTTGGATCATTGTCTTGTTGGAAGACAAATCTCCGTCCCAGTCTCAGGTCTTTTGCAGACTCCATCAGGTTCTCTTCCAGAATGGTCCTGTATTTGGCTCCATCCATCTTCCCATCCATTTTAACCATCTTCCCTGTCCCTGCTGAAGAAAAGCAGGCCCAAACCATGATGCTGCCACCACCATGTTTGACAGTGGGTATGGTGTGGTCAGGGTGATGAGCTGTGTTACTTTTACGCCAAACATAACGTTTTACATTGTTGCCAAAAAGTTCAATTTTGGTTTCATCTGACCAAAGCACCTTCTTCCACATGTTTGGTGTGTCTCCCAGTTGGCTTGTGGCAAACTTTAAATGACACTTTTTTATGGATATCTTTAAGAAATGGCTTTCTTCGTACCACTCTTCCATAAAGGCCAGATTTGCGCAATATACGACTGATCGTTGTCCTATGCACAGAGTCTCCCACCTCAGCTGTAGGTATCTGCAGTTCATCCAGAGTGATCATGGGCCTCTTGGCTGCATCTCTGATCAGTCTTCTCCTTGTATGAGCTGAAAGTTTAGAGGGACGGCCAGGTCTTGGTAGATTTGCAGTGGTCTGATACTCCTTCCATTTCAATATTATCGCTTGCACAGTGCTCCTTGGGATGTTTACATTTACATTTAAGTCATTTGGCAGACGCTCTTATCCAGAGTTTAAGCTTGGGAAATCTTTTTGTATCCAAATCCGGCTTTAAACTTCTTCACAACAGTATCTCGGACCTGCCTGGTGTTTTCCTTGTTCTTCATGATGCTCTCTGCGCTTTTAACGGACCTCTGAGACTATCACAGTGCAGGTGCATTTATACGGAGACTTGATTACACACAGGTGGATTGTATTTATCATCATTAGTCATTTAGGTCAACATTGGATCATTCAGAGATCCTCACTGAACTTCTGGAGAGAGTTTGCTGCACTGAAAGTAAAGGGGCTGAATAATTTTGCAGTTTGAAATATCCAATAAATGTCGTTCCACTTCATGATTGTGTCCCACTTGTTGTTGATTCTTCACAAAAAAATACAGTTTTATATCTTTATGTTTGAAGCCTGAAATGTGGCAAAAGGTCGCAAAGTTCAAGGGGGCCGAATACTTTTGCAAGGCACTGTATCACTTCTGTAATGAATAAGAGTTCAAAGTTCATACCATTCGCAACCAAAGCTCACGTTCTGTAGTTATTATCTGAACCATTCTGACATCGGACCGTCGTCCTCACATCCTCGGAACAGGAGGTTATATTGTCATCAAGGCTTTATATAGGAAGGGAGAGGAGGGCGTTTTTGAAAAGTTTTATAGCCCGTGTCCCTTCACAGAGGCGGGCCACTGATTGAGCATAGCCCTAACCTTATGAAAACCCAAATCTCACATTTTAGAAGCTAAAATCACATTTCATCCCATCAAAAATAATTTCATATTCAAACATTTAAATTGAACAACAATTCCATGTGAATCCGATAACTCTGATGTGTAGACTTTCCATTGTAGAGTTTATGTCATCGTATCATTGATGAGAATTTCTCAGATGACAACTGAACTGACATAATTTTCATTAAGTACCAGCGCATATGTTCAATTGTTCAGATTACCAGAATATAGGTAATTTCCCCCCACCTTCTGATGTTCCCAGAATCTCTATGTTAACCAAAGGGGTTTGCAAATGTAACATCATTAGGGTAGAGAGAGGAAAAGGGGAGGAAGAGGTATTTATGACTGTCATAAACCTACCCCAGGCCAACGTCATGACACGAGGCTGCAAGTTCTACCAATAAAATATAATCTAGCACTCTGGTACCCTGCAAACCATGACCCATTTTGTATTATACATGAGAGTCCATTGCCCACGTTGTAAATGGCTGCTGTTCATGCAAGGATTTGTAATTTGCTAGACATGGCTGCCTTGTTGACCTGATAGCCAGCGAGGTGAGACAAGTAGTCTCACCAACAGCACCCATGCGTTAAAATTCTTGTGTAAGGGGAAGCTGGTTTGACATTGATGATGATGTGTTTTCCTGTGTGCCAAATACACCACATATTGTTGTTGTGGGGGGAGGCCAGGGGAGGTGCTCATTTTGGAAGTGGGCTGCTCATTTGACGGCTACATTGAGGAGGCCTTTGCCGAGATGTTGCTTAAATACCAGCCCCTTGTGGCATCCTTGGACAGCCTCGGGTGTAGGTGCAAGATGGTGGAGCGGACAATAAGATGTAAAATGTGTATAGGTTAAAACCTCTTGAAACTCCCCATCCCGGATCCGGGATCGTGACTAAAGCCTCAGGCTCATTAGCATAACGCAACGTTAACGATTTCTGAAAATCGCAAATAAAATGAAAATAATGCGCCTGCTCTCAATCTTAGCCTTTTCTTAACAACACTGTCATCTCAGATTTTCAAAATATGCTTTTGAACCATAGCAATTGACTAATTTGTGTAAGAGTATGCTAAGCTAGCTTAGCATTTTGAGTAGCATTTAGCACGCAACATTTTCACAAAAACCAGATAACCAAATAAATAAAATCATTTACCTTTGAAGAGCTTTGGATGTTTTCAATGAGGAGACTCTCAGTTACATACCAAATGCGCAGTTTTTCGTGAAAGTGTCTGTGTGTAGGAGAAATCGCTCCGTTTTGTACATCACATTTGGCTACCGAAACGAACCGAAAATTCAGTCACCTACAACGTCAAACTTTTTCAGAATTAACTCCATAATATCGACCGAAACATGGCAAACGTTGTTTGGAATCAATCCTCAAGGTGTTTTTTCACATATCTCTTCATTGATATATCGTTCGTGGAAGCCTGCATTCTTCTCTGAATTCTGTGGGAAAATACTTGCAGCTGACTTTTGCGCACCAATTTCAGCGCAGGACACCGGGCGGACACCTGGTAAATGTGGTCTCTTATGGTCAATCTTCCAATGATATGCCTACAAATACGTCACAATGCTGCAGACACCTTGGGGAAACGACAGAAAGGGCAGACTTACTCCTCTCGCATTCACAGCCATATAAGGAGACAGAGCCTCAAAAATCCTGCTAATTTCCTGGATGCCGTCTCATCTTGGTTTTGCCTGAAGCTCACGTTCTAGGGCACGCACAGAAAATATCTTTGCAGTTCTGGAAACGTCAGAGTGTTTTTTTTCCAAAGCTACCAATTATATGCATAGTCAAGCATCTTTTTGTGACAAAATATCTTGTTTAAAACGGGAACGTTTTTCATCCAAAAATGAAATTGCGCCCCTAGAGTTTCAACAGGTTAAGAACTTTTGTGAAAGAGCACAGTTTGAAAGATATGGCAAGTACAAATCAAACCGGATGGACATCAGAAATAGATGGGAGAGATGGAGGGTAGAGGAAGGACAGGAGTAAAAACAAACAAGATAGAACTATTGTAAAATAGACTGTCTCCATAAAATGTGTATAGTATGTATAAGCTGGAAGAAGAAGCATACTGTAAGTTCACTAGTTTGCTCCAATTTGTGGAGGGGTGGGAAGGATGGAGGGTAATAAAACAAAACATATTTAATCAAGATATGTATATAAATGTATGTATATGTATGCATTTATATGTGTATGTACACTACCAGTCAAACGTTTGAGAACGCCTACTCAAGGGTTTTTCTTTATTTGTACTGTCTTATTCAAGAGGACAAACATTTTAATAAGGCACAATTCAGTAGAACTACAAAACATAGTTTCCTCTTCTTATTCGAGAGCCAAGCCACACTGCTTCATGACACACTGCTCGCTTGACCCGGAAACTAGCCGCACCAATGCGTTGGGGGAAACACTGTCAAACTGAGGACCATAGTCAGCTTGCAGGCGCCTTGCCTGCCACAAGGAGTCGCTAGAGCACGATGAGATAAGGACATCCCGAGGCCAATGACGTCATTTTATCTGTAGCCAATGTTCTTGAGACTTCTTGGATGGGCACTTCTAATGTAAGTGTCTGGCAGCAACCAAGAGGCTTAAATTTTCAAGCTCTACCCGTAGATTTTACAGTGACGTAGTCTCCCCATAAGTGACAGAACACTGAGCCAATCACAGCACAACTAGAGAACATAACCAACCCCTACGCTCTGTATATTCCGCTGGCTGCCCCACCACCACAGAAAGCACTGAGCCAGGTTGAAACAACTGCATTTTGGAGCTGCAAAAAAGAAACCATGTTTGTATGCGGCTATAATTAACTAAATTATAAAAAATGTTTTACAATGTTTGCAAACTGATATGAGATGCAAAAACAACAGGCAACAATATTTAAAAACATTTTTTTATAGCTAAACAGGTGGTGCTCAAAATCGGTGGGGAGCTTCCCCTCCTGTACCGAACGATGCATTGCCACTAGGAGAGAGGGTGTTAGATGGAATTTTGCACAAATGGGGAAAAGCCTGTGTGTTTATGAATACTGTCGGCAAAGAAGTGACAATTACTGAAATGAGTCCTGGGGAAATAACTTTTCTAAAATCAGGATAATGCAGAAGCAATCCAAATGAATTGTTATTGTTATTGTTTTCACTATATATTTTACCTCTTGGTGATGTCCTTCAGAAACATAATGTTAACTTTCACTGCTATTAAAGACTTCAAGAACAGATTTTTTCCATCTTCGTAACATTGCAAAAATCAGAAACTTGAGTGTCCAGTTTGCGTGTGTGAGGGTGAGTGAACCCCTTATCTGATTGGTGCAATCATTTTTTGTTGCTTATTGCCATTGGCTAAATAAAAACAGGCTATCAATGGTGTTGGAGTATTAGTGCAAAGTGTAAGGAATCATTTATTTTAATGGTCACCCATTTACACATCTAGAATCTCTACCAACAATCCAATAAATTATGTCAGCCAGAAATTAAATTATGTCAGCCAGAAATTAAATTATGTCAGCCAGAAATTGCTCTACAATTCTAACACAGGCCTCATTGACGACCAGTGTGATAAAGTAAACAAGAAAACTAGGCAAACTTTAAAACATGAGCTGTAAGTGCCCCTAGAACAGTGACGAACGTGTAGCTGTTTGTAGAGTGTTGTCTAAAATGAAAATATCACCACCACTGACATGGGCCCTCTCAGGTTGTATGTGGTGGCTTGCATCTGGCGGGGTTGGCAATAAAATTAAACTGTCAGTCACTTAACACCCCTCAATCGGGGGCATCATAAATAACAATGACAGATTGCAGCGGTGAAATTTGGTGGCCCCTAAATCATGCAAATCAAGTTTAAATATATTGCCATCCTTGTTGATATGATATCGTAAATTAAGCACGATAAATTCTTCATATGTGCATCGTTGAGAAATCAGATCATGGCGTGATCATGTTGCGGAGAAGAGAGCGAGAGAGGAGAGGAGAGAGAGACATACATTCAATGAACTGGACAAAAATTCCACAAGTCCAAAAACACACACCAACTAATGCATGCCGGGGAGAATTAGACAACTTTCCAGTGGTAGTGAAAATACAAAAAAGATAACATTTGTGACTGCACTTAAATTCAAGTCTCCAATTTAAAGCACTTCAAGCCCAAGAGCTGACCCCCGAAACAAGCCCTCTCAGTCAGCTGGTGTTGGACCTCACAAACCAAACTGACACCAATATCCGCGGGGGGGCATGTGCAGGAGGGGGCACACGCGGGGGAAGGGGGTATGTGTGGGGGGCAAGAGAGAAGGGGAGGCAGAGCGAGGTCATGAGCGCTCGCATTTTTCACCATGTTTTTACAAAAAGATAAACTTGGATTTTTCCAAAAGGACCTTCACTCCAAACCCACAAACCTGATCTTGTACAAAAATACCTGGAAGGATTCCTACTATCAAATATTCTTATTCCCAAGGACTATACAGCAAATGCTCTGGCAAACCAACGACCAGCAAAAGAAGCAGAACAGAAACCTGAAAACACCATTCAACCTGGAACTGAGTGAGTAATGTTTAGTCTGAAGCTACTTTTAAAGCCAAGAAGAAAAATCTATTGCAATAATATATTTTACTTTATAAAGGACTAAACTCTAAGTTAAGGCTACCAAGCTTGCTAGGACAGAACAGAGCTGCATCTTCAATTAGCACTAAGGTGTGAAGTGAGGTGTGTCAAGACACTTTTTGCTAAAAAAAATGGGAATATAAGCAACTTAATCTTTCACACAGACCATCACCTGGCATCGCACAGTGTTATATTAACCCGACCATATTAACCCGACCATCCCCTGGCATGGCACAGTATTGTATTAACCAGACCATCCCCTGGCATGGCACAGTGCAATATGCGGGGGGGGGGTGGAAACTCTGGATGCTAGACAACAAGGACTGAGTCAGTCAATGTCAACCTGTACACATGGAACAGTATTGGTACAGGGCAACCCCAAACAGTTTCAGCTGGACTTTCACATAATCAAAGAGGGGGCGCAGCATGAGAAACTCTCTCTTGTCAGACCAGACCTCTTCATTAAAGAACCCCACAGATGAGCAACCCCAGGCGGAAGGTCAACCTCCCAGCACAGATCACTAGCACCTCATTGAAATGAAGGATAAATTCACCCAGCTGGAGAAAAGGCAAGTGGAGCTGGAACAGCAGGTGAACACACTCCAGTCAGCACAAACAATTGTCCAGCACAACAACACCCCCTCAACCAGACCCGGAGAGCTGGAGGTGGAGAGACATGTCTGCACTCTGGACTGTGGTAAGACAACATCAACAGGAGAAAGAGCAAGAAAAGAACAGAGCACGAGAGGAGAAGGTAAGAGTGCTGGAGGAGAATATGAGAAAGATTATGTGTGAGAGAGAACAACCCATTATAGAGCTGGCTACCCCCACTGAAAAGCCAGCAAAACAGCCCACCTCAGTTCCTGACCATAGCCTCGTCATCACAGCAGGACAGACAAATTAAGAACCCCAAGCCCAGGGGATCCCACCCCCTCTGAGCACCGCCAGTCAGCCCTCCTGACAATTACACAGATTACACATACCCACAAAGAATATCGAAATCAAACCCAATTTTGATAAACTCTCTTAACTATTGTTTGAAATACCACAGAGTGCAATCACAGCAGCAATATTTGTGACGTTTTGCCACAAGAAAAGGTGAAAGAAGTGAAGAACAAACACCATTGTAAATATAACCTATATTGATGTTTATTTTCCCTTTTGTACATCATTACAACATTGTATATAGCCATAATGACGTTTGAAATGTCTCTATTCCTTTGGAACTTTGGTGAGTGTAATGTTTACTGTTCATTTGTATATTTCACTTTTGTTTATTACCTATTCCACTTACTTTGCCAAACCAAACTACTTCCTTAGCCCTATGGCAGACTTAGTGATCCCTCTAAATTCTGGAAAACCATTAATTCACTAAATTGGGCTAATTCCTCTACTTCTCTGCCTAAATGAGTCATTTTAGAGTCCTGTATAATTACTGAAAAAGTTCAGATTTGCGATGCTTTTAATTAATCAGCATTTTATCTTAGCTGGTTTATTTGAAACAATAAATACATGTGATAATGGTCTTGGCCAGTGTCATGTTCCCCAGCAAGAAAACCAAAAATGTCACTCAAAGAGAAGGGGGAACTAACAAAGTGTCACTGACTACAAACACAACACAGGTAGGGTTATAGTTGAGGTTGTAAAAACACCCTCACTGAGGTGTTCACTGAAAGTTGCATAGCAAGCTGTACATGCTGAAGTCCAACATCAATGGAAGATCAAAGCCTGTAACACCAGCTAGTTGACTGTTCTTCCCACATACAGCCTCTAGTTGCCTCAATGGATGATCTGCCAACCTCACGTGACTTTGGAAATCGTAGTCAGGGTTTTTATATTTGGCAACTCACAGAGACAGAAGTTCTTTCGTTCTTATAAGCTATTGAAACCAAGAAGTCATTAGGAGCCGTCACGGATCCCCCCCGGTACTGATGCTCATTCTGTTGACCAGTTCTGGAGGTCTACGTCATCGGCTTTCTAGGCTTCACTGAACGGGACTCATTATCATCAACCCCGGACTCTCTTGTCTGATTACACACACCTGGTTCCCATTTCCCCTGATTAGTATGTTATATATGTGCCCTCTGTTCCCTCTGTCTTTGTCTGTTATTGTTCCCATGTTCGTTGGTGATGTGAGTACCTATGCGTTGGTGCAGCTGTTATGCTGCGTGCTTTATATATTGTTTATTACGGGTATCGTCCCGTATTGGTCAACAATGTATACCCTCGATCTTTTGTTTGGGTACAGCCCAGTGTTTTGTATACGTGTTTGTTTTGGGTGTATACCACTTAAGGTAGATGGGGTCAAATCTAAGTTCCTTCAGTTACAGAACGGGGTGCCCCAAGGTTCAATACTCAGCCCACTACTCTTTACAATCAATATAAATAATATTGGTAATGATGTAAAAAAAATATTAATTTGTATGCAGATGATAGTGTTGTATTCCATTGCTCCATCATTTGGCCAAGCCTTTTCAAAATTGAAATCCAATTTTATAGCACTGCAGAGGTCACTATTGGATTTAAAGTTAGTGCTAATTGCAAACAAAACAAAATGCATGCTTTTTTTCTAGGTCCCATAACCAAGATATAAATTAATTGTAATGACTAGTTTGAACGGTACACACATTGAGCAAGTGCCTTCCTACAAATATCATGGTATCTGGCTTAATGACAAACTGTCATTTAAAAAACATGTCACTGAGCTGGTGAAGAAGTTCAACTTCAAGGTTGTTTAATTTTACAGAAATAAAGCATGCCTGACTTTTGTTAATAGGAAGGAAAATGTACAGGCCACTTTTGTCTATTTAAATTATGGGGATATTATCTATACTGAAAAAAAATATACATCCAAAATGTAAAGTGTTGGTTTCATGAGCTAAAATAAAAGATCCCAGAAATGTTCCATACACTCAAAAAACAAATTTCTCTCAAATGTTGTGCACAAACTTGTTTACATCCCTATTAGTGAGCATTTCTCTTTTGCCAAGATAATCCATCCAAATAAAATTTTATTTTTTCACATACACATGGTTAGCAGACAGTTGTGGACTATCAAGAAGCTGATTAAACAGAATGATCATTACACAGGTGCACCTTGTGCTGGGGACAATAAAATACCACTAAAATGTGCTAGTCTCCCAAGTGGGTGGACCTATGCCCTCCCAGGCCCATCCATAACAGCGCACCTGTCAAGTAATGTGAAAACCATAGATTATGGCCTAATGAATTTTCCAAATGTTGTTACGTTACAGCCTTATTCTAAAATTGATTTTTTTTAAATCCCTTCATCAATCTACACACAATACCCCATAATGACAAAGCAAACACTGAAATTTGACATTCGCATAAATATACAGACCCTTTACTCAGTACTTTGGCAGCAATTACAGCCTCAAGTATTCTTGGGTGTGATGCTACAAGCTTGGCACACCTGTATTTGGGGAGTTTCTGCCATTTTTCTCTGCAGATCCTCACAAGCTCTATCAGGTTGGATGGGGATCGTCGATGCACAGCTATTTTCAGGTCTCTCCAGAGATGTTTGATTGGGTTCAAGTCCAGGCTCTGGTTGGGCCACTCAAGGTCATTCTGCATTGTCTTGGCTGTGTGCTTATGGTCTTAGTCCTGTTGGAAGGTGAACCTTCGTCCTAGTCTCAGGTCCTGAGTGCTCTGTAGCAGGTTTTCATGAAGGATCTCTCTGTACTTTGCTCTGTTCATCTTTCCCTCAATCCTGACTAGTCACCCAGTCCCTGTCGCTGAAAAACATTCCCACAGCATGATACTGCCACCACCATGCTTCACCGCTGGGTTTCCTCCAGATGTGACACTTGGCATTCAGGCCAAAGTGTTCAATCTTGGTTTCATCAGACCAGAGAATCTTGTTTCTCATGGTCTGAATGTACTTTAGGTGAAATTTTGCAAACACCAAGTGGGCTGTGATGTGCCTTTGACTGAGGAGTGGCTTCCGTCTGGCCACTCTATCATAAAGGCCCAATTGGTGGATTTCTGCAGAGAGGGTGGTCCTTCTGGAAGGTTCTCCCATCTCCACAGAGGAACACTGGAGCTCTGTCAGAGTGACCATCAAGTTCTTTGTCATCTCCCTGACCAAGGTCCTTCTCCCCCGATTGCTCAGTTTGGCTGGGCGGCCAGCTCTAGGAAGAGTCGTGGGGGTTCCAAATGTCTTCCATTTACGAATGACAGAGTTCACTGTGTTTTTGGGTATGTTCAATGCTGCAGAATGTTTTTGGTACCTTTCCTTAGGAGATCATTGTGGACTACAGGAAAATGAGGACCGAGCACGCCCCCATTCTCATCGATGGGGCTGCAGTGGAGCGTGTTGAGAGCTTCAAGTTCCTTGGCGTCACATCACCAACAAACTAACATGGTCCAAGCACACCAAGACAGTTGTGAAGAGAGCACGACAAAACCTATTCCCCCTCAGGAGACATAAAAGATTTGGCATGTGTCCTCAGATCCTCAAAAGGTTTTACAGTTGCACCATCGAGAGCATCCTGACTTTTTGCATCTCTGCCTGGTATGGTAACTGTACCACTTGGTATGGCAAGTGCTTGGCATCCAACCGCAAGGCACTACAGAGGGTAGTGCGTACGGTCCAATACATCACCGGGGCCAAGCTTCCTGCCATCCAGGACCTCTATACCAGATGGTGTCAGAGGAAGGCCCTAAAAATGTTCAAAGACTCCAGCCACCCTAGTCATAGACTGTTCTCTCTGCTACCGCATGGCAAGCAATACCGTAGCACCAAGTCTAGGTCCAAGAGGCTTCTAAACAGCTTCTAAGCCATAAGACTACTGAACAGCATCAAATGGCTACCCAGATAATTTGTATTGCCTCCCCCCTCTTCTATGCTGCTGCTATTCTCTGTTATTATCTATGCATAGTTACTTGAATAACTCCACCTAGATGTACATATTACCTCAACTCCAGTGCCCCCGCACATTGACTCTGTACCAGCACCCCCGCTATTGTTATTTACTGATGCTTTTATTTATTTGTTTTTCTTATCTCTCACTTTTTTGGAGGTATTTTCTTAAAACTGCATTGTTGGCTAAGCATTTAAGCATTTCACCGTAAGGTGCTGTATTCGGCCAATGTGACAAATACAATTTGATTTGATCTGTGCCTCGACACAATCCTGTCTCAGAGCTCAATGGACACTTCCTTTGACCTCATGACTTGGTTTTTGCTCTGATATGCATTGTCAACTGTGGGACCTTATATAGACAGGTGTGTGTGCCTTTCCAAATCATGTCCAATCAATTGAATTTACCACAGGTGGACGCCAATCAAGTTGTAGAAACATCTCAAGAATAATCAATGGAAACAGCATGCAGCTGAGCTCAATTCCGAGCCTCAACAAAGGGTCTGAATACTTATGTAAATAAGGTGCTTCTGTTTTGCATGTTTTAGGCATTTACAAAAAAATCTAAAACCTGTTTTAGCTTTGTCAGTATGGTTTATTGTGTGCAAATTGATGAGGAACATTTTTTATTTAATATATTTTATTATAACGCTGTTACCAAAGTTGCACAATGCTCTGCATGCTGAACAGGCGAGAAAAGCAGACACCAGGTGAGACCTTGTATTTCACAGCTAAAGGCGACAGGAGCGATAAGGGGTTGGGTTACATACATGTGAACTTTCAGAAAAATGCATGTTTGTCAACACAGGGACACATACACACACACACACACACACACCACACACAGACCCTTTGGAGTTTCAGGGCTTAAGGGCCCTCTGCCCCTGAGCTCTGCACATATTGAGGGTGAGCCAGCCCTGGTCCCCGGCCAGGACACTGGTTTGTCTTGCTTGCTGTTTTCCATCCGGCCTGGCCGTGCTTCGCATATTGCCCTGGCTTCTGTAATGCCATTACACCGCTGTTTACATCTCTGTCACGTTCTTAAGTGCTTATTTCAGAGTTCTAGGGCTTTGATGGAGATGAGAGGGAATAGGGGGGAAGTGTGTGTGTGTAGGGAGAAGTGTGTGTGTGTGTATGTATGTTTGTGAGGATGCATCTTCTTTGCTTATGTGTGCATATATATGTGTGTGTGTGCGTGCGTGTGTGTGTGTTGGGGGTGTGAGCGTTTTTCACAGGCCAGAGGTAAAGAGCATCGAGAGCACATGCCTAGAGGCAAAGCTTAGAGGGATGGGAGAGAGGAAGGGAGGGAGGAGAAATTGGAAGAGAAACATTTCTTATTCTCTCTTTATCTTCGCTTGAACTCTGCAGACCTCCCTTTCAGATGCAAATGGGAAACAATTCAAAGCGAGGTCAAACTTGTTCATCCTCTGTTTCTCACTCCGCTCCTAATGAATAAAGATACAGTTGAAATGATCGCCGCTCCCAACCTGCCCCAGGAAATGATGATGGACACACGGGTACAGAAACACACGGGCGGAGAGAGAGATAGAGAATGTCATTGGCATGGAGATTACTGCCTCGCTTAAGTGTGCAATCAACAAATGGTACCCCCGCTGAGATGTTGAATGGCACATGGCGACAAATTGCTCCCAATTTACTTGTTCAATGGCTTTTTTTTGTTCAAAGGCTTGTTCAAAGGCTTTAGAAGATAGTCGTCAGTTTTAAATTCAAGGCAGGTGTATCAGTTTGGGTAAGTCAGAATACTCAGTGGAGTCAAAGCCAATCAGATATGTTGTTGGCTTATGTAGAGTTAAATTAGTTTTTTTTTCATGAGGTAAGGAGATTTAACAGAACCTAAGTCTCTCAGTTATATGTAGATAGTTTCTGAGGTCTCCTCAACACAGGGGATATGACCTGCTAATGGGCATCTTGGCATTATGCTCTGACTGGAATAGCTACTGTCTATCCATTTACCTACTAATGTTACTCAGAGCTAAGAGCATGGATACGGTTGACAGTACATGTTCCAATTCAATATTTAGATTTGAATGTAAATTAGCATTTTCATTATAATGTCCATTATGCCTCTGTGAATACATGGCCATTGCTTTGTTTGTGCATGCCAATTTTCTTTCTTCCAATGGCATTATTGTCAGAATGTTCATGAGCCAAACATCATTCATTTCATTGATGTTCACCACCTCTCTACTGTACGAAAGACAACGATCGTCTGATGATGTCAATGGGACTCATCCTTTCCCATTGTAGATTTGCATTTCATTCTTCCCGTTGGTGGGATTAGCCAATACATGGATAACTAGATAACTAGTCCAACCAAAACAATGGGCAAAGTTAACAAATCATGATGAATGGAAATGTATGACCACACAGCAGCCATTAAGCAGAAGGTTACTACCACTACAATCTTAGTACTCGGCAATGCTCTTCCTCTTCAATGTGACCGTCAAGGAGCTCTTCACAAGCCAATAGTGACAGTACAGAGAGTGAATGTTCTGTAAGATGTACAATTGGTGAATAAATAGCATCAATTTCCCTGAAAATGGAACCATAATTGGAATCAGTATCTGCATCAGAATATTATTTTGTTGTAATGTCATATAAGCCCAACCTTTTTTGTCCAGGGTCATGTATGAAGATCTACTGTCTATTCATTCTATTTGTGGTCTGTCTATTTGACAATGAGAGCAAAGAACATTCAGCTCCTCCATAGCTGTAGATCACAGAGGACTATTACGCTGAAATGTGTTTGCTCTCTTCTTCCTCCTTCCTTCCTCCCACCATCCATTCTTCCGTCAGTATGTTTGCTCTTCTCACTGTCCCGCTATCCTTCTCTCAACATTTTCTCTCCTCCTCCATTCTTTCATTTGTTCTTAATATGTTGCTTGCCTTATCTACTGCAGTTCTCCTCCACCCCTTGTCATTTGTTGCTCTCCGTCTCATTTGTTTTCTCTCCCTGTATGCTATCTTTCTCCTCCATCCCTCTCAATAGGTTTGCTGTCCTTCTTCCTCTCCTCCATGCTTCTTCTCTCACTTCACTAACTTTCTCCTCTCTTCATCTGTCTATTCTCAGAATGGTTACTCCTCCTCTTACATCTCTCTCTGCCCCTCTGTCTCCATCCCTCCTTCTCCATCCCTCTCTCTCTCTACTCTCCACTTTATTATAAAGTCTCACACATGGATAGGAGAATAGTGTTGTTATTATTGGGGATATGGACCGGTGACCGATTTAAACTACAGGTCAGACACACCACTGTTGGACTGCTGGGTCTAAAATGACCTAAACTAGTGTCCAGCTGTTCCAAAGAAATAAGTGCAGGATATGGGTATGTAACGACGTTCTTTGTTCGTCGAAAGAGAGTCGGACCGAAATGCAGCGTGTTTGTTACTCATGTTTATTAGTGAAAACAAATAACGAAACTATACATGAAATAACGAATAAATACAAAACAACAAAACGGAACGTGAAACCTATTACAGCCTGACTGGTGAAACTAACACAGAGACAGGAACAATCACCCACGAAATACAAAGCGAAACCCAGGCTACCTAAATACGGTTCCCAATCAGAGACAACGAGAATCACCTGACTCTGATTGAGAACCGCCTCAGGCAGCCAAACCAATGAAACACACACCCCTAATCAGCTACAATCCCAATAACTAAAAAAAACCACTAAATACAACAAACAATAAACCCATGTCACACCCTGGCCTGACCAACTAATTAACTAAAACACAAAATACTAAGACCAAGGCGTGACAGGGTAGCTATAAATATACAGTCGTATGAAAAGGTTTGGGCACCCCTCTGAGGCTGCATAATAATTTACTCTGTCGTCACAGAAAATGATCACAGTGGGTTGCCATTCATTTTCTAATAAAAGCTGAGTACTGGGGTATTGTCCAGACAAACATTTTTAGTGTAGCAATATTAAGTTGTCTGAAATTAAATCAGATGTGAAAAATAGGCTATGCAAACATGTGGGCACCCTTGTCATTCTGTTGATTTGAATACCTGTAACTACTTAGCACTGATTAATTGGAACACACAATTGGTTTGGTGAGCTTATTAAGCCTTGAACTTCATAGACAAGTGCATCCAATCATGAGAAAAGGTATTTAAGGTGGCCAAGTAAAATATCGGAGAGGCGAAGGCGAAGGATGGTGAGAACGGTCAAAAACAGCCCACAGACCACCTCCAAAGACCTACAACATCATCTTGCTGCAGATGGTGTCACTGTGCATCGTTCAACAATTCAGCACACTTTGCACAAGGAGAAGCTGTATGGGAGAGTGATGCGGAAGAAGCCTTTTCTTCACACACGCCACAAACAGAGTCGCTTGAGGAATGCAAACGCACATTTGGACAAGCCAGCTTCATTTTGGAATAAGGTGCTGTGGACTGATGAAACAAAGATTGAGTTATTTGGTCATAACAAGGGACGTTATGCATGGCAGCAAAAGAACACAGCGTTCCAAGAAAAACACTTGCTACCCACAGTGAAATTTGGTGGGGGTTCCATCATGCTGTGGGGCTGTGTGGCCAGTGCCGGTACTGGGAATCTTGTTAAAGTTGAGGGTCGCATGGATTCTCCTCAATATCAGCAGATTCTTGGGAATAATGTTGAAGAATCAGTCACAAAGTTGAAGTTACGACGGGGCGGATATTTCAACAAGACAACGACCCAAAACACTGCTCAAAATCTACCCGGGCATTTATGCAGGGGAACAAGTACAATGTTCTGGAATGGCCATCCCAGTCCCCAGACCTGAATATCATTGAGAATCTGTGGGATGTTTTGAAGCGGGCTGTCCATGCTCGGCAACCATCAAACCTAACTGAACTGGAGATGTTTCTTGGGAGGAATGGTCCAAAATACTCATTAGAAGCTTATGGGAAGCATCTAGAGGCTGTTATTTTAGCAAAAGGAGGCTCTACTAAATATTGATGTGATTTTTCTATTGGGGTACCCAAATTTATGCACCTGTCTAATTTTTTTTATGCATATTGCACATTTTCTGTTAATCCAACATTTTACTACTGAAATATTACTGTGTCCATCAGTTATTTGATAGATCAAAATGAAATTGCTGATCCAAACACCCAATTATTTATAAATGGAAATCTTGGAAACTGTCAGAGGTGACCAAACGTTTTCATACGACTGTAATAGGGAGGATGGAACAGTAGGCATAACTGGCCTTAGTTGCTTGGGATGTCTTGGGATGTCGTTATGGTTAAATGGGTCAATGGCAAAACATAGCAGCAGGTAACATCAACATGGCTTCTTCAGAGTGATGCAATATGATGCCGTATGGCAAAATAGGATACTTCATTGATCCCCAAAGGGAAGAGTTGATTGCACTAACAAAAAAATTAAACATAATATAAACCTAGTTCATTCACACATCGATTGATAACATTCTGTTAAAAATGAAAATAACAAATCATTAACCTATCATTAAGAGCCTTCACTAGCAAAAAAATATGCCACCAGAAAACAGAAAAGATTGACCCTCTGAAAATGACAGGCTAGTCGAACACCAACCAAAGCCCATTAATCTTGTTATATTATGGCCTCTCACCGCTGAAGAGACACTGCTGGGGTACGCAAGGTAATGAAGACAGTGTGAAACTGGACATCCCATTTTATTACCAATGTGTGACTTTTGCTTTAATGAGATTTCATCCTATGTCTTTGGAGGTCCCCAGCGTGTCTCAGAGCGAAGCTCAGAGGAGCCGGTGATGATATTCAGCAGGCCAGCTAAGGAGCGACGATTAGGGGATCGCCTGGGCACTCGAGTGTGGAGCCTGGCTTTATGTGTGGAGCAGCGCGAAGACTCTTCTTCTCTAGCCCCGGTCCTGAGAGAGCAGGAAATGATAACCACTAGCAAGCTGTTGCCTCCAAGATTGTCCCGTAATGTCTTTATGTTTATAAGAACCATTCTGCAGGCTTTTCTGTTTAGGATGAAGATGCAGGGGAGGGGGAGATGGAAAGAAAGAGAGCGAGAAAAAGAGAGAGATTGGGGACAGAAAAGGGGGGGAACGAGATGGGAAGGGAAATTATTAGGAGAGAGAGAGGAGAGCGAGTGAGATGGGGGAGAGAGAAAGGGAGGGAAAGAGAGAGGTGAAGGGAGATAGAGAGAAGATGCATTGGGAAATGTTTCAACTAGTATCTAGTGATAACAGCTACATGGACTTTCCTAACAAGATGTGATATGTACCGACGTCGTCGAAGTAACCCTTCTGTCTAGAGTCATAAACCTCAAGGCCGTTTGTCATGGACACAGATCTTGTTCCGTGCTCATTTTCTCCCCCATCTCTCGACAGCTGTAATTTGGTTGTGTTAAGCACCCATCACATTTTCCTAAATAACACATAAATTATTCAGACAAATTGTAATGGCTCCTCCTAACCCGTCTGTCAGATCCTGTTAGGTATATATGTATGTGTGTGTGTCTCTGCCTGCCTGCAGCATCGCCACTGCACTATTGAGACCATTCCCATTGGCAGTTCGTTTTGCCATCTTTCAACAATATTGCCCACCAAGGTAGAGAACGAACAAACATGAAGAGCGAATTAGGAGCATTCGGAAATGTTCTCATTTTGAGGAATTCTGCCCTGTCGGATCCCATACCCCCTGATGAAAATCCTAACTGACTTAGGCAGGTGTGTCTGGCCAGGTGACAGCACTAGTCAGAGCAAATTGGGTCCACTCCGTTTTATATGCCGGAATTTAAACCCGCTGACATGATTTGGATGTAAAATACCACTGCAATACACGAGTCCATCTACTCTGTATTCTCTCTGCTAATTTAGGTTTACTCAGTTTGGCAGGGGAACTGATTGTCCAGTCTGGATGCTAGTTAGGGTACTCAGAGACTTTTGTATATGTGTTGTATACATTAGCATTCATGTGTGATCTTTAAGGCATTTCTCTGGTCTGAATTGGGTGATTTTATTAAGTGTGTCGCTCAGGAAAGGTTCCAGTGTGATTTCTCGCAGGTAACTACGACTGCTCTCCTCATGCTCTCAGCAATCAAGACTTCTGCTCCCTATCTGTTGGAACACATTTGAATTAATGGGAATATTCACATACAATTGATAGTCAGGGGGTTATAAAGAGGATAGAAACGTTTTTCTCCCTTGCTCTGTTATTGCATTGCTAAGTGTGTGTGTGCGTGCGTGCGTGTGCGTGTGTGTGTGTGTGCGTGTGTGTGTGCATGCGTGTGTATGCTTTAGTGCTTAGCTTCAGTTTACTAATAGCACCATCTTATTAGAGCAACAAGCAACCACACATTGTTAATATTCCAAAGGTCAACAACCCAGAGTGTTTAAATAATCTCCACCAAATGGATAAAAAACTATCTGTCATAATCTCTGGCTAAAATTCTGCTCAGATTTGTCAGGCCCTTGCCTCACAAAAAACCACAGACGTCAAAATCTGTTCAGCAGTCAATTTGCCTCCCCTGGTCTGATTGCCAGCATTACTGTACCAGCGGGGTTTGATGGCTGCTGTAATACTGCCAGACAGCCCAATTTTTTTTTTCTCTCTCTCTCTCTCTCTCTCTCTCTCTCTCTCTCTCTCTCTCTCTCTCTCTCTCTCTCTCTCTCTCTCTCTCTCTCTCTCTCTCTCTCTCTCTCTCTCTCTCTCTCTCTCTCTCTCTCTCTCTCTCTCTCTCTCTCTCTCTCTCTCTCTCTCTCTCTCTGACAATATCATATATAACAAAGATTTGTATATAAAGGCATTAGAGAAGCCAGGGAATTATATGAACCACAGCCAGGCCGGATAGAAAACTGTAAGCAAGACAAACCAGTGTCCTGGTCGGGAGTGTGAACCATTGTCTCTGTGTGTGAACCATTGTCTCTGTGTGTGAACCATTGTCTCTGTGTGTGAACCATTGTCTCTGTGTGTGTGAACCATTGCCTCTGTGTGTGAACCATTGCCTCTGTGTGTGAACCATTGTCTCTGTGTGTGTGAACCATTGTCTCTGTGTGTGTGAACCATTGCCTCTGTGTGTGAACCATTGTCTCTGTGTGTGTGAACCATTTTCTCTGAGTGTTGAACCATTGTCTCTATGTGTGTGAACCATTGTCTCTGTGTGTGTGAACCATTGTCTGTCTGTGTGTGAACCATTGTCTCTGTGTGTGTGAACCATTGTCTCTGTGTGAACCATTGTCTCTGTGTGTGAACCATTGTCTCTATGTGTGTGAAGCATTGTCTCTGTGAGTGAACCATTGTCTCTGTGAGTGAACCATTGTCTCTATGTGTGTGAACCATTGTCTCTATGTGTGTGAACCATTGTCTCTGTGTGTGTGAACCATTGTCTCTGTGTGTGTGAACCATTGTCTGTGTGTGTGTGAACCATTGTCTCTATGTGTGTGAACTATTGTCTTTATGTGTGTGAACCATTGTCTCTGTGTGTGAACCATTGTCTCTGTGTGTGTGAACCATTGTCTCTGTGTGTGTGAACCATTGTCTCTGTGTGTGTGAACCATTGTCTCTGTGTGAACCATTGTCTCTGTGTCTGAACCATTGTCTCTATGTGTGTGAAGCATTGTCTCTGTGTGAACCATTGTCTCTGTGTGTGAACCATTGTCTCTATGTGTGAACCATTGTCTCTGTGTGTGTGAACCATTGTCTCTGTGTGTGTGAACCATTGCCTCTGTGTGTGAACCATTGTCTCTGTGTGTGTGAACCATTGCCTCTGTGTGTGAACCATTGTCTCTGTGTGTGTGAACCACTGTCTCTGTGTGTGTGAACCACTGTCTCTGTGTGTGTGAACCACTGTCTCTGTGTGTGTGAACCATTGTCTCTGTGTGTGTGAACCATTGCCTCTGTGTGTGAACCATTGTCTCTGTGTGTGAACCATTGTCTCTATGTGTGTGAACCATTGTCTCTATGTGTGTGAACCATTGTCTCTGTGTGTGAACCATTGTCTCTGTGTGAACCATTGTGTCTGTGTGTGTGAACCATTGTCTCTGTGTGTGAACCATTGTCTCTGTGTGAACCATTGTCTCTATGTGTGTGAACCATTGTCTCTATGTGTGTGAACCATTGTCTCTGTGTGAACCATTGTCTCTATGTGTGTGAACCATTGTCTCTATGTGTGTGAACCATTGTCTCTATGTGTGTGAACCATTGTCTCTCTGTGTGTGAACCATTGTCTCTCTGTGTGTGAACCATTGTCTCTGTGTGTGTGAACCATTGTCTCTATGTATGTGAACCATTGTCTCTGTGTGTGAACCATTGTCTCTCTGTGTGTGAACCATTGTCTCTGTGTGTGTGAACCATTGTCTCTATGTATTTGAACCATTGTCTCTGTGTGTGTACCATTGTCTCTGTGTGTGAACCATTGTCTCTGTGTGTGTACCATTGTCTCTGTGTGTGAACCATTGTCTCTATGTGTGTGAACCATTGTCTCTGTGTGTGAACCATTGTCTCTGTGTGTGTGAACCATTGTCTCTGTGTGTGTGAACCATTGCCTCTGTGTGTGAACCATTGTCTCTGTGTGTGTGAACCATTTTCTCTGAGTGTTGAACCATTGTCTCTATGTGTGTGAACCATTGTCTCTGTGTGTGTGAACCATTGTCTCTATGTATATGAACCATTGTCTCTGTGTGTGTGAACCATTGTCTCTGTGTGTGTGAACCATTGTCTCTGTGTGTGTGAACCATTGTCTCTATGTGTGTGAACCATTGTCTCTATGTGTGTGAACCATTGTCTCTATGTGTGTGAACCATTGTCTCTGTGTGAACCATTGTCTCTATGTGTGTGAACCATTGTCTCTATGTGTGTGAACCATTGTCTCTATGTGTGTGAACCATTGTCTCTCTGTGTGTGAACCATTGTCTCTCTGTGTGTGAACCATTGTCTCTTTGTGTGTGAACCATTGTCTCTATGTATGTGAACCATTGTCTCTGTGTGTGAACCATTGTCTCTCTGTGTGTGAACCATTGTCTCTGTGTGTGTGAACCATTGTCTCTATGTATTTGAACCATTGTCTCTGTGTGTGTACCATTGTCTCTGTGTGTGAACCATTGTCTCTGTGTGTGTACCATTGTCTCTGTGTGTGTGAACCATTGTCTCTGTGTGTGAACCATTGCCTCTGTGTGTGAACCATTGCCTCTGTGTGTGAACCATTGTCTCTGTGTGTGTGAACCATTGTCTCTGTGTGTGTGAACCATTGCCTCTGTGTGTGAACCATTGTCTCTGTGTGTGTGAACCATTTTCTCTGAGTGTTGAACCATTGTCTCTATGTGTGTGAACCATTGTCTCTGTGTGTGTGAACCATTGTCTCTATGTATATGAACCATTGTCTCTGTGTGTGTGAACCATTGTCTCTGTGTGTGTGAACCATTGTCTCTGTGTGTGTGAACCATTGTCTCTATGTATGTTAACCATTGTCTCTATGTGTGTGAACCATTGTCTCTGTGAGTGAACCATTGTCTCTATGTGTGTGAACCATTGTCTCTATGTGTGTGAACCATTGTCTCTGTGTGTGTGAACCATTGTCTCTGTGTGTGTGAACCATTGTCTCTGTGTGTGTGAACCATTGTCTCTATGTGTGTGAACCATTGTCTCTATGTGTGTGAACCATTGTCTCTATGTGTGTGAACCATTGTCTCTGTGTGTGAACCATTGTCTCTGTGTGTGAACCATTGTCTCTGTGTGTGTGAACCATTGTCTCTGTGTGTGTGAACCATTGTCTCTGTGTGTGTGAACCATTGTCTCTGTGTGAACCATTGTCTCTGTGTGTGAACCATTGTCTCTGTGTGAAGCATTGTCTCTGTGTGAACCATTGTCTCTGTGTGTGAACCATTGTCTCTATGTGTGAACCATTGTCTCTGTGTGTGTGAACCATTGTCTCTGTGTGTGAACCATTGCCTCTGTATGTGAACCATTGTCTCTGTGTGTGTGCGAACCATTGTCTCTATGTGTGTGAACCATTGTCTCTGTGTGTGTGAACCATTGTCTCTGTGTGTGTGAACCATTGTCTCTGTGTGTGTGAACCATTGCCTCTGTGTGTGAACCATTGTCTCTGTGTGTGTGAACCATTGCCTCTGTGTGTGAACCATTGTCTCTGTGTGTGTGAACCACTGTCTCTGTGTGTGTGAACCACTGTCTCTGTGTGTGTGAACCACTGTCTCTGTGTGTGTGAACCATTGTCTCTGTGTGTGTGAACCATTGCCTCTGTGTGTGAACCATTGTCTCTATGTGTGTGAACCATTGTCTCTATGTGTGTGAACCATTGTCTCTATGTGTGTGAACCATTGTCTCTGTGTGTGAACCATTGTCTCTGTGTGTGAGAACCATTGTGTCTGTGTGTGTGAACCATTGTCTCTGTGTGTGAACCATTGTCTCTGTGTGAACCATTGTCTCTATGTGTGTGAACCATTGTCTCTATGTGTGTGAACCATTGTCTCTGTGTGAACCATTGTCTCTATGTGTGTGAACCATTGTCTCTATGTGTGTGAACCATTGCCTCTCTGTGTGTGAACCATTGTCTCTCTGTGTGTGAACCATTGTCTCTGTGTGTGTGAACCATTGTCTCTATGTATGTGAACCATTGTCTCTGTGTGTGAACCATTGTCTCTCTGTGTGTGAACCATTGTCTCTGTGTGTGAACCATTGTCTCTATGTGTGTGAACCATTGTCTCTGTGTGAACCATTGTCTCTATGTGTGTGAACCATTGTCTCTATGTGTGTGAACCATTGTCTCTATGTGTGTGAACCATTGCCTCTCTGTGTGTGAACCATTGTCTCTGTGTGTGTGAACCATTGTCTCTATGTATGTGAACCATTGTCTCTGTGTGTGAACCATTGTCTCTGTGTGTGAACCATTGTCTCTATGTATGTGAACCATTGTCTCTGTGTGTGAACCATTGTCTCTGTGTGAACCATTGTCTCTATGTGTGTGAACCATTGTCTCTATGTGTGTGAACCATTGTCTCTGTGTGAACCGTTGTCTCTATGTGTGTGAACCATTGTCTCTATGTGTGTGAACCATTGTCTCTGTGTGTGTGAACCATTGTCTCTGTGTGTGTGAACCATTGTCTCTGTGTGTGTGAACCATTGTCTCTATGTGTGTGAACCATTGTCTCTGTGTGTGAACCGTTGTCTCTGTGTGTGAACCGTTGTCTCTGTGTGTGAACCGTTGTCTCTGTGTGTGAACCGTTGTCTCTGTGTGTGTGAACCGTTGTCTCTGTGTGTGTGAACCATTGTCTCCATGTGTGTGAACCATTGTCTCTATGTGTGTGAACCATTGTCTCTGTGTGAACCGTTGTCTCTATGTGTGTGAACCATTGTCTATGTGTGTGAACCATTGTCTCTGTGTGTGTGTGAACCATTGTCTCTGTGTGTGTGTGAACCATTGTCTCTGTGTGTGTGAACCATTGTCTCTGTGTGTGTGAACCATTGTCTCTGTGTGTGTGAACCATTGTCTCTGTGTGTGTGAACCATTGTCTCTGTGTGTGAACCATTGTCTCTATGTGAACCAGTGTCTCTTTCCTCCTCTTTTGTGTTTCTTATTCTGTCTCGCTTTTCTTATTTGCTCTCTCGAGCTAGCACTTTTCTAATTCACTCTCTGTTTCTCTCTCTCTTCCTTTTCTTATTCTCTCTCTCTCTGTCTCTCACTCTCATTCTCTTGTTCATGTTCTCCCATTTTCTCTTTCTTGTTCTCTCTCTATCCTACGGCTCCCCCAGTCTACCCTAACAACCCAGGGAACACGGCCCAAAAATAAAAGATGTACTTTGTACACTTACCCATACAAATATATACAGTATATAATGCACTTTGACTCTAAGTGATAGACATTTGATTTTGCGGACCTCCCTGAATCATTAACAAATTCCAAGTTCTTAATGAGGTGTTGTGATGGGCTCTAATAGCATCGTTTATTACATGTTTTATTATTCTCAGCAATATCAATTTGTCTGCAATGCCTTGGAATGATTGTAATATAGCAATAATACATACACAATGTACGAGTATCGATAACTTGACTATATAAACAGGGTACCAGTACTGAGTCGATGTTTAGGGGTACGAGGTAAGAGGTGGATACAGTGTGTACATACAAATGGGAATAAAGTGACTACGCAACAGGATAGAAAATAAACAGTAGCAGCAGCTTATGTGCTTTGTCCAAAAAAGTCATTGCAAATAGTCTGAGTAGCTATTTGGTTAACTATTTAACTAACTATTGAGCAGTCTTATGGTTTGGGGGGTAGAAGCTGTTCAGGGCCAAGCACTTGCCGTACCAAGTGGTCATGCAGCCAGTCAAGATGCTCTCAATTGCGCAGCTGTAAAACGTTTTTGAGGATCAGAGGGCCCATGCTAAAAATTAAACACAGAAAACATCAAATCAAAGTCCCTCTCTACTTCCCCCGATCTCAGTATTAATGATGTACCATACTGGGATGGTAGGGGGAGACTAGGGGGAAAGGTACCGGAAGTGACAAACACAATGTCCCTTACTGTATGACACAAATGCAAGGCTGATTCCTGTAGAAAGTGAAGGTCAACTAAAGTGTAGAGTGTCTTTAAATGCCCTTCACAGAGATGTGACCTTTATGAAGAGTGAGGCTATTTGAGTGGGTATACAATGTATTTTACACACACACACTCACACACACACACACCATCTCTGCTATCCACTATAGAAGAACAGCACACATGAAGCCCATTCTTGCTCTTAACACATCTGATGTTTTCCGCTTACCTTTAGAAACATATCATCAAACCACAAGGCTTGAAATTGGAACTGTGAATCCATCACCTAATGCACACATGTCAAACTCATTCCACGGAGGGCCGAGTGTCTACACATTTTCACACCTCCCTTGTACTTGATTGATGAATTAAGGTCACTGATTAGTAAAGAACTCCCCTCACCTGGTTATCTAGGTCTTAATTGAAAGGATTAGACACTAGGTCCTCCATGGAATGAGTTTGACATCCCTGATCTAATGGTAGCCATAATGTCTGTTTTCCTGAAGACTGAAAGCCCAATGGCTTCTTACGTGGAGCCTTTTATGCCTGCAGCATTTAACACCACAAAGGGAGAAAACGCTCTGTCTGTTATTTTCTGCTTCTTTGGACTCTGGGCGTGAAGACGGTGGAAGGAACTATTGAAGTAGTGAGAGGATGAAATTGAAAAGTCTGGTATTTGATGTGTTTCCGTCTGTGCTTTTCGTCATTTGCTTGGAAGAGTTTGCAAATTGCGAGCACTGTTGTTTGAGCATGGCTACTTGAGTTTCTCAGCTGTAATCTTCACAAATGTCCTTGTGGGGGAAGTTTAAATCCACTTCTCCAAATAAAAACAAAGGACTGTGTTGGAATATGTCATCAATCTGCATTGGAATATGCAGTCCTTTGTTTTTTACTCAGATTTGTTTTGTTTGACTTCATTCATTCAATTCATTCATACATTGATATATGGCTTAACTGAAATGTCGTCCGTCTGTCCGTCCTTCCGTCCGCATGCCTGCCTCTTTGTGTACTTAATGTAAACTCTATATCACCTCTTCTTCTAATGATGTGAAGGATGGCCTTTTCCCTTCATATTATCAAAAAACAAACTATGAACCTTTGTTTGGAAGCATTCCCAGACGAGAAACAAGGTCCAACTCCCATTATCGAATATCATCAACTGCATGCAAATTTTGTTTGTACTTGACACACACACTCTCGCCTGCACACACACATTATCTAATCACACTGGCAATTAAGCTTATTTATTACGATGCTCAATTGACCGTTTGCACCTCTATTCTCTATAGCATTACCTGTTTCCCAACATTTTAGTTGTAGCCCTGGACAAGCACACCTGCTAATCATCAAGCCCTCAATAAGTTGAATCAGGTGAGTTTGTCCTGTTGGAGGTGGTTGAGGACTGGAGTTGGGAACCACTGCTGTAGATAATGTGCTCTTATTGTCCTTCAAATACTGTACCTCTCTGTGATGTATAGATCTCCAGAGCTCATAATGGAACATGCATCACCTCTATCCCCTGCTCATTGGACCATTGCTCTGTCTACACAGACCCTTTAAATAATGCAAACAGCCAACATAACGTATCCCCTTCACATTCCATATTCATTTTTTAACATCAATAAATGTTTCTTGTACACTGGTAATACCTAATGATGCACATTATTATTTTATGCCGTTGTCTTTGGTAGGTGGTAAAATCCGGTGGTCCGTTTTATGTAAGGTAGGTCTCAATAATGTAGTGGACTCTTTTCTTCAACTACATCTCCCACAAATCCTTGCTTTTCAGGCCACGTGACCAGATTTGTGATTGTGAGTCAAATAAAACGTTCAAAATGAAATTCCTCTTTTTTCCATCATCTATTTTCCGTCTCGCACTGTCCTATTAAAGGGATAATTCCAGGTTTTGGCAATAAAACCCTATATCTAATTTCCCAGTGTAACGGTTTTCTTTAGGTGAAGGAGAGTCGGACCAAAATGCGGCGTGGCTATTGAGATTCATGTTTAATAAAACAATGGAAACACGAATCAATACAAAAAAAACAATAAACGTACCGCGAAAACCGAAACAGCCTCTACTGGTGCAAAGTAACACAGAAACAAGGACAATCACCCACAAAACCCAACACCAAACAGGCTACCTAAATATGGTTCCCAATCAGAGACAATGACTCACACCTGCCTCTGATTGAGAACCATATCAGGCCAAACATAGAACTAGACAAACTAGACATAGAATGCCCACTCATATCACACCCTGACCAAACAAAACATAGAAACATACAAAGCAAACTATGGTCAGGGTGTGACACCCAGAGCCAGATGGACACGTGGATACCATTTTGGATAGACGTGGATACCAAGTTGTGTTCTAGCGTTAGCGCAATTGCTAACTAGCATTAATACACAGCTGTTCCAATAGACTTCCAGTAGTTGCGCTAATGCTAGTCAGCCATGGCCCTCAAAACTACATGTAACTTCTTTCCTACTGGATTCAGAGACATAACAATGGTATCTATGAGTTCATCTGACTCTGGGGAAGTAATCCCAGAGTATCCCTTTAATCTGCCACACACACACACATTGTGTCCCTGTATGCCAGCCCTCATCATGGCTCTGTGTGCTGAGTGGTGCCCTAGGTTAGGACTGCTCTCTTCCTCAGATATTTTAGATAATTGAACAAATTATGCACGGCTTGTTGTGCTGTGTTCAGGTCAACGTGGCTCCTAGCATTAAGTGCTTGCCCTTGTGTCTCTTTATTAACTGTAAAAGTTGTTGCATTTCTGTTTCCCTGTTTAGGCATCATTAGTCATCTACCCTAGGCTACAGTTCCCACCAGCAAACCCAACATCCGCAAGAAAAACAGCAGTAATATGAGCAGCTGTGTGTGTGTGTGTGTGTGTGTGTGTGTGTGTGTGTGTGTGTGTGTGTGTGTGTGTGTGGTGTGTGTGCGTGCGTGCGTGCGTGCACCACAGTCCTTGAATATGTCCCTGCATACATTTGTGTAGCTGTGGTCCTGTGCAGTGCTTTTGTTTCTATGTGGAATACACTGGGTGGCAATGTTATGTCTTTTTTTATGTATGATTTAATTTCACATGAGAAAGAGATGAGAGTTCATACACAGGTCATCATATTTTAGAGCAGACACATAATCATTCAGTGCATTATCATTCAACACAGTATCTTCCAATGCATTATCATATCTCTGCAACTGCCATGTAAAGCCGAGAGACCAGACTGTAATGGAATGAAATTAAATGAAACAAATCATATACTATTTATCAGTGTTATCAACATTGCAAGTCCCCAAATCCCTTTCTCCCTCCCTCCTTCTCTGCCTTGCTCTTTTATTTCCCCAGAGTTGGTCTTGATATCATTTTTATTTCACTGATGGCCAAGTTCATATTCAGAGAAGTATCTTCCATTATATCTGTGCATTACCTTGAGTGCATGGGGGGAGACGTATGGTGAGAGATAGACATACTGAGAGACAGGACAAAATATAGGAAGGGAGAGAGAAAGACAAAGGGAGAGGGAAATCAAAGAGAAAGAGACAGACAGAAAGAGAGAACGAGGAGGTGAGAGAGAGGGGGAGAGAGCGAGAGGAACTAGGATGAAAATTGTTGACTTCAAAGCTGGCCAAGCACACATTATAGCACAAACTAAGATAAAAGAAAAGCAAACTTTCTCTCTTTATTGCTGGGTTTGCAGAGGGTCAGTGGAGTCAATGTTTTATGCAGCAGAGATTGGCTAGTGCAGTCAACCCTCTTAGACGACAGAAGCATACAGGCACGCAGCACTGCTCACCGTATGACAGTGGTGGCTACGTCTCAAACGGGCTCTGGTCAAAGGTAGTACACTATATAGCGAATAAGGTGTCATTTGGGACACTACACAGTCATGCAGAGTACTGTAATTGCTTGTTCTACTGTGGGACAATTTTATACACAGAGGGGAGATGGATTTTCATAGTGTATGCTGTTATATCCACTCATTGGGTTGCTGAAATTTATTTGGATTATGTTATCACACTACATGTAATTGTGCAATTGAGTTGTAGTCTTTGTCAGATTGGCCAGACAGAATCGTTGTTTGCATGGCTGCAGTGAATTGTTGTTTGCATGACTGCAGTGAATCATCGATTACATGACTGCAGTGAATCGTCGTTTGCACGACTGCAGTGAACCGTTGTTTGCATGACTGCAGTGAATCATCGTTTTCATGACTGCAATGAATTATTGTTTGCACGACTGCAGTGAACCGTTGTATGCACGACTGCAGTGAACCGTCGTTTGCATGATTACAGTGAATCGCCGTTCGCATGACCGCAGTGAATGATCGTTTCCATGACTGCAGTGAATCATTGTTTCCATGACCGCAGTGAATGATCGTTTCCATGACTGCAGTGAATCATTGTTTCCATGACTGCAGTGAATCATTGTTTCCATGACTGCAGTGAATGATAATTTCCATGACTACAGTGAATCATTGTTTCCATGACTGTGCCCCTGGAAAAGTGTGGGAAGGCGATATTTGCCGCAGACTTTTCAATCAGGTGTGGCAGTGCCAAACCACTTTTGATTTAGTTCAATAAAATATGTCAAAGCAAAGCGTTAAAGCTGCAATATGTAACTTTTTGGGCGACCCGGTTATTGAAAGGATATTTCACAGTGGTTTCAATGGTACAATGATTCTTTACACTATACTTGCTTGTATAAAAAAAACTGAAATGGGGTGAACTATTAGAATTTTATCAACCAGGAAATGCCGGAACAGTTTCTGCATATTGTACAAAAAAAGAGGGGCAAAGTGCCGTTTTTTTTTACCGATTTGCATCATGATTTGTCATCTCGTGCACAATTTCTCTGCCCTTCACATCAGAGTGCTGCTGCAGAATCGTTGGGTCTTGACCAATCAGATTCACAGAATTCGCAGGTCGTGTCGGCCGGGCAAACCGCACAATGCTAAAGACGTGCTCTCCACTTTCCTCCGGTATATATTAAACAAAGTGATAATGTTGTGTATTTATAGCCTTTTTGTTTGTGAGAAAATGTGAACGAGATCAAGTTTGGTTTATATTCCAACTTGGGCTGAGTAGGCTACCTAGACTTCTTCAATTAACTGGAACAAATCACATGTTTTATAACTCATCTCATGCTAATCTTCACATTTTGCCATGAGGATTACAGGAAATCTAGCCGTTTTAAAGCCAATTTCCTGATATTCTACAGATTTTGCCACTGCTTATGATGTGTTCATATGCTATCTGGGGGACCTCCAACCGACTGGGGGACGTGCCCTTTGTGCCCATTCGGTAATAATCCAACCCTGCACACCATTTTGGGACCTGTGGTGCCACCTCTGTATGACTGGCAAGATATTGTTAACAGTGTCCAGTGTTTATATCATTCTCAAGTGAACTTTCCAAAAATATCCAGGTTTCCCAGAAATCTTGGTCGGAATATTCCCTGATTCCAGGGATCTCTCAACCTGAATTTCTTACCGGAATTTTGCTAGATTATAAGGACATAGGGAGTTGAGTGTTGTGTTGGCATCATCAGTCGTGAAGTAGTGCCAGAATAGTGAGTCACTGACATGAAAATACATCTAAACTACTCTCCTGCTATCCAATATTCTATTCTACTATCCAACAAACAGGAGAGAAATATTTATGGTGTTGCTATGCTGTTAGCACTGAAGTTCAGTAATGTATAGCTGGTGAGTTAGCCTGGTATTGTTCTAGTAAAGATGAGTCAGTAGTAAATTGCTAAACTGTATTTTATATGGATGATAAACGCAGGCCTAAACTGTTTTTTTCCAGGCAAAGCTGGAGTAGGTGAAACTGGTTCTTTCTGCTCACTAACCTAGATATGCGTTCCCACCTTTGCGCTCCAATGACTGGGCATTTGTCAACAATTAAGAAACATTCTGAAGCAGAGAATTTAAGCATGACTTGCAGGCACATGCATTTATATGTTTCTATATGGTAGACAATCATAAAGGACCTCACAAAGTTTGCCTAGATAATGCTGTAGGGGTTCAGATGGATGGAGGACGGAAGGATGAAACGGCTGTTGGTTTAACGGCAATTAGAAGGCTGTCTTTGTATGTAGGGCTCTCTGCCTGACTAAAAGCATTACTGTAACCATGGAGCCAGTTTAATATTACTTCCAATCTCTCTCTCTCTCTCTCTCTCTCTCGCTCTTGCTCTCTCTCCCTCTCTCTCTCTCTCCCTCTCTCTCCCTCTCTCCCTCTCTCTCGCTCTCGCTCCCTCCCTCTCCCTCTCTCTCCCTCTCTCTCTCTCGCTCTTGCTCTCTCTCCCTGTCTCTCTCTCTCTCTCCCTCTCTCTCCCTCTCTCCCTCTCGCTCTTTCTCTCTCTCTCTGTATGTCTCTTACGCTTTTTATCCCTCCCTTCCTCTCTCTCTCTCGCTCTCTCTCTTTCTTCCCCTCCCTCTTTCCCTCCCTCTCGTTCCCTTGCCATCCACTCTCTCTCCCCCATTGCTAGGCACACCCCTTCCATCCCTTTCTCTCCCTCTCTCTGTACCATGCCATTTTGTCAGCATCATAATGCATTGTGATTTCAGAGAATTACACATCTCCTACCCTGTAATTTCTGATCTACATCACCTGCAGTCTGGTATTTTCAAACCACTCATTACACACACACACACACACACACACACACACACACACACACACACACACACACACACACACACACACACACACACACACACACACACACACACACACACACACACACAGCCATTTCACTGCTCAGGCTTTTGCCAAACAACACAGTCAAAATGTAGGATCAGTGCAGTGCTCCTTTGAGACAGTAAAACCTGGAATGTGTCTAGAATGTTTCTGTTAACATCTTTCTCTTTTAGTGTCCACTGTCCACCCCCCTCTCTCTCTCTCTCTCTCTCTCTAGTCTGAAATTGTTTAAAAGTTACAGACCCCCCCCTTCTCCATACATTTACAACCTGCTCCTATTCCACTGCTGCTCAACCCTTCCTATTGATATTGAGAGTATGTCATAGTTCCATGGTCATGCTTGAGGTACCACTGTCCCCTATGATTCCTTCTCTGACTCTTTCATAATTGGTGTGTGTCTGTGTGTTTGTGTGTCTGTATTCGTGTTCATGTGTGTGTGAGCTGACACGGGGAGTGTGTCATTCGGCAGCCCGACGCTTGTAACCTCATTCTGTCACAGTGCCACTGTGTCCACCCCACGAGAACCCTTGTCAGTATGACTCACACACAAACACAGACACACTCACAAACTCACTCACCTACACACATACAGTATGTACGGACGCATGCATGTACTAATGAATGCACGCATTCACACACACAAACAAACACACGGATGCACACACACACGTGTAAACATACCTAAGGACGCTTACATGTACGAACACACAAACCTACACCACCACCTCCAACCCACTCATCCTGAAAACTCTGCTCTCCTATTGTACATGTCTTAAAGATTCTACACATAGTGTCAATAATATATCTTTAGTATTCGTGGAATGATAGTGTTTCACAGAATTACTTACCCACCAGTGTTGTGGTTGGCTGTGATATTCGCCTATTGATTTCTCCAGCTTGTCAAAATGGGAAAGCTGTTCTGACTTTGTGGTTGTGTTATCTAGTGGAAATCACTCTTTCATTTCCTGGTTACTAAAATACTACGCTGGTCGCTCAGTTTCAGTTTATGTGAGAAAACAAGTAATGAATAGTGTAGGGAATCATTGTGCCATATAAATCGCTGTGAAATATATATATTTTTTTACCATTTTAATTAATAACCAGGTTCAGTGCTCTGGGAAAGTATTCAGACCCCTTCCCTTTTCCCACATTGTGTTACGTTACAACCTTATTCTAAAATGGAATAAAATAAATATAAGGTCCCACAGTTGTGCATGTCAGAGCAAAAACCAAGCCATGAGGTCGAAGGAATTGTCCGTAGAGCTCAGAGATAGAATTGTGTCGAGGCACAGATCTGGGGAAGGGTACCAAAAAATGTCTGCAGCACTGAAGGTCTCCAAGAACACAGTGGCCTCCAACATTCTTAAATGTAAGAGCTCTGGAACCACCAAGACTTCCTAGAGCTGGCCGCCAGGCCGAACTGAGAAATCGGTGGAGAAGGTCCTTGGTCAGAGATGTGTTACTCTCACAGAGCTCCAGAGTTCCTCTGTGGACACGGGAGAACATTCCAGAAGGACAGCCATCTCTTCAGCACTCCACCAATCAGGCCTTTATGGTAGGTAGAGTGGCCAGACGGAAGCCACTCCTCAGTAAAAGGCATATGAACGCCCGCTTGGAGTTTGTCAAAAGGCACCTAAAGGACTCTCCGAGCATGAGAAACAAGATTCTCTGGTCTGATGAAATGAAGATGGAACACTTTGGCCTGAATGCCAAGTGTCACATCTGGAGGAAATCTGGCACCATCCCTGCTGGGTTGTTTTTCAGCAGCATGGACTTGGAGACTCTTCAGAATTGAAGGAAAGATGAACGGAGCAAAGTACGGAGAGATCCTTGCTCAGGACCTCAGACTGGGGTGAAAGTTCACCTTCCAACAGGACAACAACCCTAAGCACACAGCCAAGGCAACACGGGAGTGGCTTCGGGTTAAGTCTCTTAACGTCCTTGAGTGGCCCAGCCAGAGCCCGGACTTTAATCAAACATCTTTAGAGAGACCTGAAAATAGCTGTTCAGCGACACTCCCCATTCAACCTGACAGAGCTTGAGAGGATCTGCAGAGAAGAATGGGATAAACTCCCCAAATACAAGTGAGTTGAGCTTGTAGTGTAATACCCAAGAAGACTCGAGGCAGTCATCGCTGAAAAACTATTTAATAAAGTAAGGAGTAAAGGGTCTGAATACTTATGTAATTGTAATATTTAAGTGTTTTATTTGTATACATTTGCAAACATCTTTATAAACCTGTTATTGCCTTGTCATTCTGGGGTATTGTGTGTAGATTGATGAGGGGGAAAAAAACGATTTAATCAATTTTAGAAAAAGGCTGTAATGTAACAAAATGTGGAAAATGTCAAGGTGTCTTAATACGTTCCAAATGCATTGCACTTAATTGTTACCCAGAAATTATATGATATTGAGATAAAATAAATAATGCTTTGGACATTTAAGCTGTCTGTTTTAGTCTGTCTTTAAGCTGTCTGTTTTAGTCTGTCTTTAAGCTGTCTGTTGTAGTTTGGCTTTAAAATGTTTGTTTTAGTCTGTTTTTAAACTGTCAGACTAAAACTGCCTTTAAGCTGTCTTTTAGCTGTCTGTTTTTGCCTGTCTTTCAGCTGTCGTTTCTAGTCTGTCTTGCCAGCTGGGGCAAAATGCTGCTTGTGGTATTGTTTTGTTAGGGAGGGATATGGTAGTGGCAGGGCTATTGGATTTGGATTGCAGGGTAAAAGGGAGAAGCAGACTTGATTGTTTTTTAATTTCCTTTTACTGTTATTGTTGTCAAAATGACTGTCTAAAATAAATGTGTGTGTGTGTGTGTGTGTTTTCCCTTATCTTTATAAACGTATTCATAGAAGCCCTCAATTAAATTCCGATATACTTTACCACTACACTACACTACACTACACTACACACACTAACGTTAATGGTGCCTTCTAGCCAGGACTGTGTGCTCTGTACTCTGAAGAACAAATTCACCCTGAGAGAGGGAAGAGAGACATTTTAAGCCACTCTACATCCATCCATCCATTCCAATCCTCCGCAGGCTGTACTCTCATCAAAAACAAGAGGCAAGGGAACTCAACTTACTCAGCCATGACCCTGGCCCCTCCAACTAAACTCAAACATTTTCTCTGTTTGTCTCTCTTTAGGCCGGTTATGATGGATGTTGTGTTGATGTTGTTGGATTTTGTAGACATTAAAAGAAATACATGGTGAAGAGTAGATATCAGGCAAGAACTACCTGGGTCAAAGTAACTTTAATGGATACATATTGTTTAGCAAATTTTCCTTCAATGATGACTTGGAGTCAGTGCACTTTTGAGTTTCTATACCAGATCTCAATAGGAGGCTCTCTAGTTGATGCAACCCAAGACTGTACTGACAGTTGTGAAAACCTTAGATCACTTTAGCACATACAAACATAGACAGACACACACACACACACACCTGTCGACCTGTGTGTATATGCACAACAGAGTGGACAGGGAGGCATGGGGTGATGCTCTAATCTGCTCCAGTTATTAAAACCGGAGTTGGCAGAATGATCAAAGACGGAAATCATCAACATTGCCTGGCCATCTGTTATACTGCATCACCTGCTGTCAAGATCAACCCTGAATCTGGCTATCCTTCAGCGTGTGTTTGTGTGTTGCATGCTTCATTGCAGATGGATTGATATGGCTTGTAGTTGGCATATTTTAGGAAATGCATGCAGCGCAGAGAGGTGTGTTAGAAAAAGTGAGACTAGGGGCCTCACAGCGGTCTGATGCACTGCATCGCAGTGCTTGAGGTGTCACTACAGACCCTGATTCCATCCCAGGCTTTGTCACAGCTGGCCGTGACCGGGAGACGCATGAGGTAGCGCACAATTGGCCCAGAGTTGTCCGGGTTAGGAAAGGGTTTGGCCGTACGAGATTTCCTTACCCCATCAAGATCCCATCTATCGGCTGGCTTCTGGGTGAGCAGTGTGTCATGAAGCAGTGAGGTTTGGCAGGGTCATGTTTCGGAGGACACATGGCTCTCGACCTTCGCCTCACCCGCGTCCACATGGGAGTTGCAGCGATGGGACAAGACGGTAACTACCAATTAGATATTACTAAATTGGGGAGAAAAATGGGTCAAAGTCCAAAAACTATATGTACACAATACCGGTCAAACGTTTTGGAACACCAACTCATTCAAGAGCTTCTTTATTTTACTATTTTACTATACCATTGTAGAATAATAGTGAAGACCTCAAAGCTATGAAATAACACATATGGAATTATGTAGTAACCAAAAAAGCATCAGTTAAATCAAAATATATTTTCTATTTGAGTAACCAGCCTTTGCCTTGATGACAGCTTTGCACACTCTTTATTTAGTTTTCTTTTTACAGAGGGTTGATCAGCTTTAATATTGCGGATAGATTGTTGCTTCCACCAATTTAATTGTCAGCATCACATATATATACATACACACACATACCCATATACAGTCGTGGCCAAAAGTTTTGAGAATGTACAAATATTAATTTCCACAAAGTTTGCTGCTTCAGTGTCTTTAGATATTTTTGTCAGATGTTACTACGGAATACTTAAGTATAATTACAAGCATTTCATAGGTGTCAAAGGCTTTTATTGAAAATTACATGAAGTTGATGCAAAGAGTCAATATCTGCAGTGTTGACACTTCTTTTTGAAGACCTCTACAATCTGCCCTGGCATGCTATATATATATATATATATATATATATATATATATATATATATATATATATATATAATTACCTAATTACAGCCTATCTGGTGAAACTACACAGAGACAGGAACAATCACCCACGGAATACAAAGTGAAACCCAGGCTACCTAAATACGGTTCCCAATCAGAGACAACGAGAATCACCTGACTCTGATTGAGAACCGCCTCAGGCAGCCAAGCCTATACAACACCCCTACTCAGCCGCAATCCCAAATACTACAAACCCCAATACGAAAATACAATATATAAACCCATGTCACACCCTGGCCTGACCAAATATATAACGAAAACACAAAATACAATGACCAAGGCGTGACATACATACACATTCATATATACATAAATACACATACACACTTTTTTTCAAATGTTTTATTCCACCCAAACCCTACCACCCCTCCCCCAATTGGAGTAAACTAATAAACACTAACACTTAGACTTCTACCTTCAATGTATACATACTATACCCATTTTACAGACACTATCTCTTTTTCAATAGTTATATTTGGTTTGTTTTTAGTCCTGGCCTTCCTCTATTTCTGATGTCCATCCAGTTTGATTTCTATTTGTAACTGCTATTTCGCAACATTTCTGAACATATATACATTTTACAGACCCCGTATGCTTTACATTGGTTATCAGCTCTCTTCAACCCCTCCCGTCTGTCTCTTATTAACACCATCCATTTTTGATTTCTATTTGCCATATATTTTTCAACTGTGCTGTGATGCTTCACAAAGGTACTGAACCTTTCTATTCTCATAGCTTCTACAGATTGTAAATTAAAGATAAAATGTTTTGCTAAAATAATTACTATATTATTGATCGATTGACTATGACTTTTCAAACCACCCAGTATTGCTATCTACAGAGTTAGTTCTAAGTTACAATTCTTCAGCCATTCCTGGACCTGTGACCGAAAACGAGCTACATATGGACAGTACCAAAATAAATGATCTAATGACTGCCTCCTCGCAGCGAATTCTGCAGAGCTGGGAAGATTGTATCGCCCATATATATAACATTCTATTGGTTGCAAGAATTTTGTATAATAATTTAAATAGAAAAATGTGAAGTTTTGTATCCACCGTCATTTTGCGTGTCAATTCATAAACCATGTGCTATGGAATCGGTACGACCAACATCTCTTCCCAACTATTTTGCAATGTATATTGCACAGCTGTCTATTTTTTGGTCCTCAAATGAAATTGGTATATATTTTTATTTATCAACATTTTCTTTAATTATTTTTGGTCTTTAATGCAGGGCCGACAGACAAGTTCCTTACTTTTTCCCCCCTTCCACTTGCCTCTTCCATTTTTGTGGGAATGCTGCAATTAATTGGTTGTAATTTTGGGTAGAGCAGACATTTATATATATTTGGGTTAGCTGTGTCATGACGTTGCCCTCTTTGGGTATAGCAAGCCCCTTCCCCCTCTTCCTGCCTCCCCTTTCCTCCTTCAGCTAGGCTGCTGTGGTCAGAGAGACGTCAAAAATTCCTGAGGATCTCCTCATGGACACACAGTATAGAGAGAGTAAATTTTCATAGAGAACAAAGTAATTCCTTCCACCTCACAGAACTTGAGGTACGAACAAATTTAATGTTCCGGAGAAAGTATAAAAGATTGGTGAAGAATCCAGCTACGACCTCGTCCATTTGTTACAACTTGGGGAAGCTCATGGGAGACGGTGTGGCCACATTACCATAACACTGTTTATATAATAGCCTCAGATATGAGGTTTACATCTAATTGTTGTATAAGATGAATGAGTGAGTATGATACTGTTTACACAATTTTACAATGTGATTTTGGACTATTTAATGAAGGAAAACTCAAAAAGGGAATTGGAGTTAACTAAATCCGAGGACCGCCGCTGAGCCCAGTTAAGGTCAGGCGTCCTGGGACAGCCCTTTTCTGCAATTCCGAATAAAACCTAACTTTGAGAAATTATCACCAGACCATGTTTTTCTTCATTAGGAGAGGACAAATGTTGTAGACCATTGCTGAATCTTTTAACCATACCACGTGGTTAAACTCTTAGACTATCGATACCGATAGAATAAGAACAAGTCTTTGATATTAATTACTAGTCTGCAGCTAGGAATTCGGTATCATTGAAGCCGAAGAACGACAACCGCCGAACGACAACCGCCGAAACATCCATTCTATAACGATGCAAATGAATGTCACTCTGAACTATCCACTATAACCACGACAGGGAGAGAGATGGACAATTCTACAAAAGAAACAAACTTTTCACCAGCGATCAAGACGACACACTGAGCGTAAATATATATATTGATTGCAATTGTTCCTGAATTAGTGAGCGTTCATGTGCAAAGGATTAGCATTTCCATTGTTATAATTATCACTCTGTAGTGACTTCTTAGTCGACCCCCACTTCCCCTTTTGTCTAACAAGCCACCATGCTGGTTTAGCCCACTAGGGCACATTCTCCTATCATTTCTTGTAACCACATTTACCTTGTTTGTTTATGCATTTCTGTGAATTACTTAGTAATAAATACATTTTTTAATATAATTGATGTATAGATGACTCATAGTGAAGACTGGGTCCTTGCAGGTAACCAACAATTTACAACAAATTATAACCTTGTAATCTGAATATTTTTCCTTGGTGCCCAGACTTCCTAATTAATTACAGTTACATGATTAATCAGTTGATCGCGTAATACTAATTACAGAGAATCTTTGATAAAAACTATAAGTCTTCAATTTAATGATATTAAAGACACGACAGCTGCATGTGTGACATAACTCCACCAGTCCTGTTTATGATATAATTTACAAAGATTATACATTTTTTAAACATTATGTCAAAAAATAAGTTACATTTTTTTTACCAGTTAGTGCATTTGAGTTTATTTAGAATATTTGTTGTATTATTTGTTTTGTCTTTTCAGGTGTATTAAACCGAAATTGCAACCACTTTCTAAGGCTTGTTTGAAAAAATCTATACTTTTTGGAGATGATTCCTTTTTCAAATAACCAAATTGTATCTGGTAAAACACAATTTTTTCCAGAAGTTTTCTAAGGGTTGGAAACAGGCTGATTGGTCGGCTATTTGAGCCAGTAAAGGGGGCTTAACTATTCTTGGGTAGCAGAATGACTTTAGCTTCCTTCCATGTCTGAGGGCACAAGTTCTATAGTTTGCTTAAATTGACGATGTGGCAAAGAGGAGTTGGAATCTCATCTGCTATTATCCTCAGTAATTTTCCATCCAGACTGTCAGACCCCGGTGGCTTGTCATTGTTGATAGACAACAATCATTTTTTCACCTCTTCCACACTGACTTTACGGAATTCCAAAGTACAATTCTTGTCTTTCATAATTTGGTCCGATATACTTGGATGTGTAGTGTCAGCCTTTGTTTATAAGTTTGCTTATCTTGCCAATGAAAAAGTAATTAAAGTAGTTTGCAATATCAGTGGGCTTTGTGATGAATGAGTTATCTGATTCAATAAAAAAAAGGAGCAGTGTTGGCTTTTTTTCCAAAAATGTAATTTAAGGTGCCCCAAAGCTTTTTACTATCATTTTTTATATAATTTATTTTTGTTTCAATGTGTAGTTTATGTTTATTTAGTTTAGTCACATGATTTCTTAATTTGCAGTACGTTTGCCAATCAGTTGGGCTGCCAGACTTAATTGCCATAACTTTTGCCACATCCCTCTCAACAATACAATAGTTTTATTCCTCATCATTCCAAGGGGATTTATCCGTTTTTGCAGTCATTTATGTAATGGGTGCTTATTAGTAACTGGAATAAGTCGTTTAATAAATGCGTCAAGTGCAGCGTCTGGTTGCTCCTCATTACACACCACAGACCAGCAAATATTCTTTACATCAGCATATGAATCACTACAAAACATTTTGTATGACTTCTCATACACTATATGAGCTCCAGCCTTTGGAGCTTTGGTTTTCCTAGATATGGCTATTATATTGTAATCACTACACCCTATGGATTTGGATATTACGTTAAAGCAAATATCTGCAGCGTTAGTAAAAATGTGATCAATACATGTTGATGATTTAATACCTGTGTTGTTTGTAACTACCCTGGTAGGTTGACTGACAACCTGATCCAGGTTGCAGAAACTGGTTACAGTTTGAGGTTTTTTCCTGAATGGGCAGCTTGATGATAGCCAGTCAATATTTAAATCACCCAGAAATATACTTCTCTCTTGATTTCACATACATTATCAAGCATTTCACACATATTATCCAGATACTGACTGTTAGCAATAGATGGTCTATAGCAGCTAAATACTGTTGAAGTAATATGGCTACAGGTTCATCTGCTTCGCCTAAAGCTTCACCTAAAGCCCATTGTTGTGGGATTAGATTGTCTCTAAGCTTTACAGGAATGTGGTTCTGAATAAAGACCGCAACACCGCCTCCGTTGGCATTTCTGTCTTTTCGGTAGATATTATATCCCTGCATTGCTACCACTGTGTCATCAAAGGTATTATCGAGGTGAGTTTCAGAGATAGTCAGAATATCAATGTCATCTGTTACAAGCAAGTTATTGACTTCATGGACCTTGTTTCTTAGGCTACATATGATAATATGGGCTATTTTTTAGCACTTTTCTGGGTTGCTTGATTGTTTTTAATGCTTTACTGGGAAGCTTATCAGAGGTAGACTTACTCATGTTATTTACATTGGAGCTGATAGTGCAGGGTGAGCTGCATAAAGTTCTCTTCCTACTATTGCACACCTCCTCAGTGCTAACAGTGTAACTCTGGTTAATAGGCTCATGATTACTGCTTACTATAGCTGTAGGATAAACAGATGTATTCAGTGCAATTAGGAGTACATGAATTCAATTACTTCCATTGTGTTTGCCAATGCCCCTAAGATCATGTACATTTCATGCAGCATTGTGACGACTCATTGTCACAATGGTAGGGATTAACTGAGCTGATCTTTGATCATTTGCCAGTCATTGTTTCAACGCAACCTTGAAATGCGTGGACAGAGTTCAGGAGCCAAGATGATTTGGATGGACTCCATCATTCCTGTAGAGTATCTTCTGTTTCCAGAAGGTGTCAAACTTATCAGTAAAAGTGATTCCAGCAGAGCTACAGTAGTCTTTTAGCCAGATGTGTAATGCCAGCAGTCTGCTGAATCTTTTACACCCGCGGACCAACAATGGTACTGGACCTGAAATTATTGACTGTTTTTTGGAGTCTTTTAATGCTAAAATCAGTTCTTTAAAATCTATTTTCAAATTTTCCGAGATAGCTCTTCTGATGTCGTTTGACTCCACAAGGACTACGACAGTGTCAGCTCCCCACATCTGTGGTAGAATGGTCGGAAGCAGCCTTGCAGCCTTGTTGTACTCGTGTGCCTGGTTAGCACATGGTTTTTGCCTTGGGGACCGAGATGTTTCTCACCACATATGATGACAGCTGGTGATGTTGAATGTACATTAGTAGTATTAGTAACCAACTAACTTTAGGACCGGTCTCTCAAACAGCCTCACGGTCTGGTGAGGCTGGGAGCTCCGAGGATCTGACCCCGAAGTAGAAGCCACCAGAGACGGAGACAGAAACTAGGACGAAGACACAGGTACCTCCAGATCTGATCTTGTGAAATGCACAATGACTATGCCACTTAGCTAAGAGTGATGTGAATAATCAGGTCAATAAACTTAGCGTAGTAAGTTAATAATACTGCCAGGCAAGTTCAATGTATTAGTAGCCAACTAACGTTAGGTAGATAGCGAACATATCGGTACCTGATGTTTGTAAGGATAGCTGTTCAGGGAATTTTTTATCAACGATGACTAATTATGTATACATTTCAATTAGGACTGACTAATCAGAATACTATTATGTTACTGTATATGTACTAATCAGAATACTATTATGTTACTGTATATGTATGAATTTTCTTTTTAATCCTCATACTGAATATAATGTGTGTAAATATAATCAAGAATTAGAACAATGACTGTCTGTACCTTGGTAGAAATTAATGAACTATATCGCCAGACTGGCTAGAATGCTTATCTACACTGGCTGACCTTGGCTCTAGGCGAGGTGGGAAGGCTTGAGAACTATAGAGCCTTTCTACCAGTGTCAAGAAGAGACGGAACATTTAGAAAACGCTGACGTCATTTTCAGTTTATAACCTGTGGTAAAATGTGTGAGCGGTACTCACGAGAATAAACGCAGCTGGTTGATTTCAAAGGCTGGTCTCTGTACATTTTACACCAATAAGTTTCTTACAACCTCTTATGAATAGACAGAGTGTTTGATTTGAATTGGGTATTAAAACAGAGGAATTTAATTCCTGTAACAATAACGTACCTAACAAATTCTCAGCCAACATAACGTGTAACGTAACTTTGAAAAGTCATTACTTTATTACAATGCTCAACATTTTCTTATCATTTTTCATAATTAGTTAATGCAATGAATTTGTATCCGCTTTCGTCAGACTTCGGCTGCATATTGTCCACCATTATGGGCCCTAAAAGCACAGAAATTGTGTCAACTGCATGTATACTTCGTATTTTGGCGAATCTAGTGCGACATCAGGGAACATTTGGCGTACTAACTATATACATACTTTGACCAATTGACATACTATATACTCAATTCACATCACAAATAGTATGGTTAGTGAGGTTAGTATGAGTTTCAAATACAGCTACTGTCTGTGATTTATTTAGAATTCAAGGCATACTTAACCAGCATGCTACCACAGCATTCTGCAGCGATACACCATCCCATTTTGATTCCGCTTAGTAGGACTATAATTTTTTTTTTCAACAGGACAATGACCCAAAACACACCTCCAGGCTGTGTAAGGGCTATTTGACCAAGAAGGAGAGTGATGGAGTTCTGCATCCAATGAAATGGTCTCCACAATCACCTGACCTCAACCCAATTGAGATGGTTTGGGATGAGTTGGACGAAAAGCGAAGGAATAGCAGCAAACACGTGCTCAGCATATGTGGGAACTCCTTCAAGACTGTTGGATAAGCATTCTAGGTGAAGATGGTTGTGAGAATAACAAGATTGTGCAAAGCTGTCATCAAGGCAAAGGGTGGCTACTTTGAAGAATCTCAAATATAAAATATATGTGACTCACCACGGCAGAGGACTCTGGTAAGACCAGAGGAGGTGGTTGTCTGCACTGAGCAGAGGCTGCAAGGCTGCTGGTCCTGATGGCGTCCCCAGCCGTGTGCTCAGAGTATGTGCTGGGCAGCTGGCCGAGGTCTTCACTGACATTTTCAACCTGTCACTGGCCCAGACGGTTGTCCCCACTTGCTTTAAGTCCGCAACATTGCGCCAGTGCAGAAGCAGATGACCGCATCAAGCCTGAATGACATCCGACCTGTTGCACTCACCCCCAAGATCATGAAGTGCTTCGAATTGTCTCCCAAGATCCTGGTGAACTTTTACCGCTGCACGGTCGAGAGCATTCTGACTAGCTGTTCCACAGAGTGGTTTGGTGGATGCTCCGTGGCCGACCGGAAGGCCCTTCAACGGGTGGTGAAAACCACCCAGCACATCACTGGTGCCCAGCTCCCTGCCATCGTAGACTTCCAGTGCATGCTGTGTCTGTGTAGGGAGCGCTGCATCATCATGGACCCTTCACATCCATGTCACAAACTGTTTTCCCTCCTACCACCAAGCAGGCGCTACTGGTATCTACGTTCCCACATGAAACAGGCTCAAAAACAGTTTCTTTCCAGCTACTATAACCCCCTCTGTGACACGACATTAGCCATATCCACCCGCCCACCGCTTAGTACTGCCTCTCAGGGACCTTGTTGCATTACTCTCTTTGCAATCTTCACAGTACTACTGAACTCTGACTTTGCTTTGCAAAGTCTGATTAAGGGCATTAGTTAGTTGTACATGTACATGTCTACCTCGGTAACCTCATAAAAATATAATATAGCAAAATTTGAATTTCAGTTTTTTACATTGGATAACAGTGGAGACTCAGAACTGCAAAATTGCATATCATACATGCCATTTTTGAGGAACAATGGCAAAGTAATTCTACTTTAAATGTTCACACACTTGTAAACTCTATTTTGAGCAAGGGGCCTACTAGAGAGCTCTCCTTTGTCTACACCCATTCAACATTGTTCACACCCTCTTAAGCCAGCCCCACCCATCTATTTATGAATTCACATGAGGTCATGTGCTAAAGACTAAAAGTGGTAGTATCCTACAATAAGGAAAAAATCCAGGTAAACCGAAAGTGTCCAGATAAAAATATTTCAGAAATAAATTGATTGGTCATGTGAAATAAATGCTATAACCCCCAGACACATCCAGTGGTGGAAAACGTACAAAATTGTCATGCTTGAGTAAAAATATAATTTCAAATTATTTTATATTAAACAAGAATGCACAATTGTATTTTTTTAAAGCCATGGGTACAATGTACTTATATATTTTTACTTTGATACTTATCATTTCCACTTCCTTATATTAAGCAAACCAGACGTTACAATCATATTATTTTTTATTGATGGATAGCCAGGGGCACACTGCAACACTCCAACATCATTTACAAATGAAGCATTTGTGTTTAGTGAGTCTGCCAGATCAGAGGCAGTATGGATGACCAGGGATGTTATCTTGATACGTGTTTGAATTTGACAATTTTGGGTGTCAAGAAAAATGTATGGAGCAAAAAGTACATTATTTTCTTTATGAATGCAGTGAAGTAAAAGTTGCTAAAAACATAAATAGTAAAGTAATGTACAGATGCCACAAAAAAAATACTTAAATTGTCAGGGGCACAAGTCAGGGGTAAACTTGGTGTGGCCTGTGATCAGGAAGTGAAGGTCCAGATTGTGGTGGAGCTTGTGCATGGTCCATCAGGCATAATACCAGAGCACAAGCTTGTTCTTGTTTTGGCCTCTGCAGTTATCACAGCTCCATAGTTGAAGAAATGGTGCATGTGGTTGTTTTGGCCAGCTCTCTTTTTTGACTAATGTATGACTGGTGGATTAGGTGTGTTCTAAATCAAATCAAATGTATTTATAAAGCCCTTCTTACATTAGCTGATATCTCAAAGTGCTGTACAGAAACCCAGCCTAAAACCCCAAACAGCAAGCAATGCAGGTGTAGAAGCACGGTGGCTAAGAAAAACTCCCTAGAAAGGCCAGAACCTAGGAAGAAACCTAGAGAGGAACCAGGCTATGAGGGGTGGCCAGTCCTCTTCTGTCGGCGCCGGTCTACTTCCGGCGCCGACAGAGATGGCCGCCTCGCTTCGCGTTCCTAGGAAACTATGCAGTTTTTTGTTTTTTTTTACGTGTTATTTCTTACATTAGTACCCCAGGTCATCTTAGGTTTCATTACATACAGCCGAGAAGAACTACTGTATATAAGATCAGCGTCAACTCACCATCAGTACGACCAAGAATATGTTTTTCGCGAAGCGGATCCTGTGTTCTGCCTTACAAACAAGACAACGGAATGGATCGCATGCAGCGACCCAAAAAACGACTCCGAAAAAGAGGGAAACATGGCGGTCTTCTGGTCAGACTACGGAGACGGGCACATCGTGCCCCACTTCCTAGCATTCTTCTTGCCAATGTCCAGTCTCTTGACAACAAGGTTGATGAAATCCAAGCAAGGGTAGCATTCCAGAGGGACATCAGAGACTGTAACGTTCTGTGCTTCACGGAAACATGGCTCACTGGAGAGACGCTCTCGGATGCGGTGCAGCCAGCGGGTTTCTCCACACATCGCGCCGACAGAAACAAACACCTTTCTGGTAAGAAGAGGGGTGGGGTGTATGCCTTATGGCTAACGAGGCATGGTGCGATGAAAGAAACATACAGGAACTCAAATTCTTCTGTTCACCTGATTTAGAATTCCTCACAATCAAATGTAGACCGCATTATCTACCAAGAGAATTCTCTTCGATTATAATCACAGCCGTATATATCCCCCCCAAGCAGACACATCGATGGCTCTGAACGAACTTTATTTAACTCTTTGCAAACTGGAAACCATTTATCCGGAGGCTGCATTCATCGTTGTTGGGGATTTTAACAAGGCTAATCTGAAAACAAGACTCCCTAAATTTTATCAGCATATCGATTGCACAACCAGGGGCGGAAAAACCTTGGATCACTGTTACTCTAACTTCAGCGACGCATATAAGGCCTTGCCCCGCCCCCCTTTCGGAAAAGCTGACCACGACTCCATTTTGCTGATACCTGCCTACAGACAAAAGCTAAAAAAAGAAGCTCCCACGCTGAGGTCTGTCCAACGCTGGTCCGACCAAGCTGACTCCACACTCCAAGACTGCTTCCATCATGTGGACTGGGACATGTTTCGTATTGCGTCAAATAACAACATTGACGAATACGCTGATTCGGTGTGCGAGTTCATTAGAACGTGCGTTGAAGATGTCGTTCCCATAGTAACGATTAAAACATTCCCTAACCAGAAACCTTGGATTGATGGCATCATTCGCGTGAAACTAAAAGCGCGAACCACTGCTTTCAATCAGGGCAAGGTGTCTGGTAACATGACTGAATACAAACAATGCAGCTATTCCCTCCGTAAGGCTATCAAACAAGCTAAGCGTCAGTACAGAGACAAAGTGGAATCCCAATTCAACAGCTCAGACACAAGAGGCATGTGGCAGTGTCTACAGTCAATCACGGACTACAGGAAGAAATCCAGCCCAGTCACGGACCAGGATGTCTTGCTCCCAGGCAGACTAAATAACTTTTTGCCCGCTTTGAGGTCAATACAGTGCCACTGACACGGCCTGCAACGGAAAAATGCGGTCTCTCCTTCACTGCAGCCGAGGTGAGCAAAACATTTAAACGTGTTAACCCTCGCAAGGCTGCAGGCCCAGACGGCATCCCCAGCCGCGCCCTCAGAGCATGCGCAGACCAGCTGGCTGGTGTGTTTACGGACATATTCAATCAATCCCTATATCAGTCTGCTGTTCCCACATGCTTCAAGAGGGCCACCATTGTTCCTGTTCCCAAGAAAGCTAAGGTAACTGAGCTAAACGACTACCGCCCCGTAGCACTCACTTCCGTCATCATGAAGTGCTTTGAGAGACTAGTCAAGGACCATATCACCTCCACCCTACCTGACACCCTAGACCCACTCCAATTTGCTTACCGCTCAAATAGGTCCACAGACGATGCAATCTCAACCACACTGCACACTGCCCTAACCCATCTGGACAAGAGGAATACCTATGTGAGAATGCTGTTCATCGACTACAGCTTGGCATTCAACACCATAGTACCCTCCAAGCTCGTCATCAAGCTCGAGACCCTGGGTCTCGACCCCCCCTGTGCAACTGGGTACTGGACTTCCTGACGGGCCGCCCCAGGTGGTGAGGGTAGGTAACAACATCTCCTCCCCGCTGATCCTCAACACTGGGGCCCCACAAGGGTGCGTTCTGAGCCCTCTCCTGTACTCCCTGTTCACCCACGACTGCGTGGCCACGCACGCATCCAACTCAATCATCAAGTTTGCGGACGACACAACAGTGGTAGGCTTGAGTACCAACACGACGAGACGGCCTACAGGGAGGAGGTGAGGGCCCTTGGAGTGTGGTGTCAGGAAAATAACCTCACACTCAACGTCAACAAAACTAAGGAGATGATTGTGGACAACAGGAAACAGCAGAGGGAACACCCCCCTATCCACATCGATGGAACAGTAGTGGAGAGAGTAGCAAGTTTTAAGTTCCTCGGCATACACATCACTCACACAGACAGCATCGTGAAGAAGGCGCAGCAGCGCCTCTTTAACCTCAGGAGGCTGAAAAAATTTGGCTTCTCACCAAAAGCACTCACAAACTTCTACAGATGCACAATCGAGAGCATCCTGGTGGGCTGTATCACCGCCTGGTACGGCAACTGCTCCGCCCTCAACCGTAAGGCTCTCCAGAGGGTAGTGAGGTCTGCACAACGCATCACCGGGGGCAAACTACCTGCCCTCCAGGACACCTACACCACCCGATGTTACAGGAAGGCCATAAAGATCATCAAGGACATCAACCACCCGAGCCACTGCCTGTTCACCCCGCTATCATCCAGAAGGCGAGGTCAGTACAGGTGCATCAAAGCTGGGACCGAGAGACTGAAAAACAGCTTCTATCTCAAGGCCATCAGACTGTTAAACAGCCACCACTAACATTGAGTGGCTGCTGCCAACACACTGACACTGACTCAACTCCAGCCACTTTAATAATGGGAATTGATGGGAAATGATGTAAATATATCACTAGCCACTTTAAACAATGCTACCTTATATAATGTTACTTACCCTACATTATTCATCTCATATGCATACGTATATACTGTACTCTATATCATCAACTGCATCCTTATGTAATACATGTATCACTAGCCACTTAAACTATGCCACTTTGTTTACATACTCATCTCATATGTATATACTGTACTCGATACCATCTAGTGTATCTTGCCTATGCTGCTCTGTACCATCACTCATTCATATATCCTTATGTACATATTCTTTATCCCCTTACACTGTGTATAAGACAGTAGTTTAGGAATTGTTAGTTAGATTACTTGTTGGTTATTACTGCATTGTCGGAACTAGAAGCACAAGCATTTCGCTACACTCGCATTAACATCTGCTAACCATGTGTATGTGACAAATAAATTTGATTTGATTTGATTTGAGATTATAACAGAACATTGGCCAAGATGTTCAAATGTTCATACATGACCAGCAGGGTCAAATAACAATTACAGTGGTTGTCGAGGGTGCAACAGGTCAGCACTTCAGGAGTACCAGCACCTTCTGTCTCTAGAGAGTTGAAAACAGCAGGTCTGGGACAGGTAGCACTTCCGGTGAACAGGTCAGGGTTCCATAGCTGCAGGCAGAACAGTTGAAACTGGAGCAGCAGCACAGGCAGTTGGACTGGTGACAGCAAGGAGTCATCAGGCCAAGTAGTCCTGAGGCATGGTCCTACTAACTAATGCTGAAAGACAAATTACACATACAAATATTTTAGCATTATTATAGAATAGATGCGAAATGGCATTCTGAGATATCACTACACATAGTTCATACAAGTAATGTAAGCTAGCCAGCCATCTAACGTCAGCTGGCTAGCTAAAGGCAAGCTTTAACTACTAGCAATACAAAACGATTGTCATAGCTAGCTAAAGTTAGGTTCAATGAACCTAACGTTATTTGGTTAACTTTAGCCTGCTTTGACAATCAGTCTGTATTGCTTGTAACATTACTCTATGGATTGGGATTATAGTTCATTTAGCTATCTAGCTAACATTAACTTGACATGTCTAAACAAAAGATCCCAAGTTAAAGCTTGCTGTTAGCTAGCTAATGTTAGCTGAGGTGAGGTGGCTGGCTTGCTAGCTAACATTAACTTGTGTATGAAGTGTGTGTAACGCCATCTATTTTTTTATTTAACCTTTATTTAACTTGGAAAGTCAGTTAAGAACAAATTATTATTTACAATGACGGCCTACCCGGACTGTGATACAGCCTGGATATTGTAGTGGTGCTGCGAAATACATCTAAAAATACAAATCATTAGACATGGTAATTTAAATAGATGTGACATCAAAAGTAATCCACTCCTACTTTCACAGAAACACATTTCATTAAGTGTGATGAACACGGTTGCTTAATTGTCTCAAGAAAGGTCAAGTTGACTAAAATGTTGACCCTATAAAACTGCTGCGTTAAATGTCGGAGGAATGGAATGATTTGGATGACTTAGTTTTTTTAGAAGGGGAATCTCTTACAGCAAAGCTTCATCTATCAAGCATGCTGCATTCATTGTACAGACAGTTTCAAAGCCCCCAAAATTATAATTGACTGTCCTTATTGTGCTTTTTGCCCTCGATTCCCCTGGGTTAAATAAAATCGGAGAATTATTTGTTATTTTAAACACCGTTTCTAAATTGCAACGTCCAAATAATTCATGTTTTTTCTTCCGTTCCTTGAAGGTAGTAGAGACTATGCTTGTTTAATAAATCGATTGTGAGTGTAAATTGTTTGCACAGGCTATTAACTCCAGGTAATTATAATTAATTAGTGTTGTGGTGCACCTGCTACACTGCAAGCTCTCTCTCTCTCATCCTTTCTCTCTCTGTCTCTGTTACGAATTCCTTTTTATGGCGTTGTCTATCAGGAGTTTGAAGCACATAGTCAGTTTCACTTATTTTATTTTCAATTAAATAAGGTCCACAGAAACGAGCTGACAGTGAAGATCCTGGAACAGGCAATAACACCAGTACTTGGTCACCTGGCTGTAGTGGACGAGAAACAGCCTCTTTATCATAGTGTCTTTTCATGCTCCTCTGTGAGGAAGACAGAGCTTCCTTTGCGAGAGCACAAGCTTGGTGTAGGCGCTCACGAAAGTGACTAACGTAGTCCAACACATTCTCATCTCCTGTACACAACTCTTGGGACAAGAACTGATCTTTAAGGACTTTCATTGGTCCTCTCATTGTGTGACCAAACACTAGTTCAGCTGGGCTGAAACCTAGGGACTCCTGCACAGTTTCACGAGCAGCAAACAAAACTAGAGGAACTCCCTCATCCCAATCTTTCTCAGATTCCAAACAATATTTACGTAGCATAGACTTCAGTGTCTGATGCCATCTTTCAAGCGCACCCTGAGACTCTGGGTGATATGCGCTTGCCACACGGTGCGTAATTGACAAGGATTTTAACACCTGCTTGATGAGCTTCGATAGGAAATTGGTACCTTGATCACTTTGTACCACTTTAGGTAACCAGAATGTCGTGAGGAATTTAATTAAGGCTTTACTCACTATCGGAGCTGTAATCCTTCTCAGAGGAATGGCCTCGGGGTATCTTGTAGCCATACACATAATTGTTAACATAAACTGGTTACCCGATTTTGTCTTCGGTAACGGTCCAACACAAATCAACCACCGCATCCAATGATCAACCACCGTTCGAATGGTTCACCTATGACAGGTATTGGATAAAGAGGAGCGGGAGGAATAACCTGATTTGGTTTTCCTGTTATCTGACATGTGTGGCATGTCCGACAGAACTGAGCCACATCTTGTTTTAAACCCGGCCAAAAGAAATGTTGAAGGATCCGATCATAAGTCTTTGATTCCTAAATGACCAGACCACTGGTGAGCATGAGCAAGGGATAACACATTTTGTCTAAAGGCTGTAGGAATCACTATTTGGTAAACAGCATTCCAATCTCCACACGCATCAACATGGGATTTGCATTTACGCATGAGGAGATTACCATCAATGAAGCAAGCCACGTTCTTCTTCTTCACATCTTCCAATAAGACAACGCTAGAAAAACATTTAGCAAATTTGTTATCAACCTTTTGGTTAGCAATCAGCTGCTCACGAGTGACTGGTAACTGTATTGCATCAGCAATAAGTTCAACATTCTTCAATTCTTTCCGGGGTTGTTTGTCAGAGGTGATCAGCTTCCTAGAGGTAGCACACAACCAAGCCTCTTGATCAACCTCTTTGAACAGAACAGTGTTCAACAAATCTCTCTCATCACTCTTGTGTCGTGCCTGAGCACGAGTGACAGTACAAGCGGGGAACACATGTGGATAACTCTGTGCCAGCTCATTAGAGAGAGAGTGGTCACTTTTATCCAATACTCCCAATGCGGGTACTACCTTTCCTCTGGCAATATCGTTACCCATTATAAAGGTCACACCTTTCACTGGCAACATAGGACGTACCCCCACTCTGAATATTCCACTGATTAACTCAGTGTACTTTCACAAAGTGCAATGGCACAAAACCCATTTCAATACCCTGAACTAACACACTGGAACCACAGTGTGTATCGTCAGATAAGGGCAACACATCAGACAATATAAACGACTGCGCCGCACCAGTATCTCTAAGGATTTTAACCGGACGCTGAGATGCTTTGTCATTAGGGACACAAACCCCTCGAAAATGAACGGTTCATAACTGCAGTCGGGGACTGAGACTTTCAAACTGCAGTTACCCTGAGGCACCTCTTTCGTTGCAGACCTCACAACCGTACGAATTAGACCAACACCTGTTGGCAGCTTGGCACGAAGAGGCATCCCTTGTTTGCGTTTAAGCAGGAAGCAATCATTAATCATATGTCCCACTTTATGACAATAGAAACAGGGACGCTCATTCTTCTGGCGTGCTTGATATAATCCTGGCCGACTAGGGCTAAATGTAAGCAACTCAGTGACTCTACTCTCAGTATGAGCTGAAAACACTCTTGTGCATCAACACAAACTCGTCTGCCAACACAGACGCTTCTGCCAGGGAGGATACTTACTGTTCGTTTAGGTAAACTACAATGCGTTCGGGTAGACAATTTTTAAACTCTTCCAACAAGATTAACTCCCGGAGAGAGTTGAAATCAGTTACCTTACTAGCAGCATGCCATTTATCAAACAGATTTCCCTTGTCTCTAGCAAATTCCACATAAGTCTTAATAGAAGACTTTCTATGAGACCTAAATCTCTGTCGGTATTCCTCAGGCACAAGCTTATAGGCGCGAAGAACAGTAGCGTTGACCACTTCATAATTCAAACTGTCCTCCAGAGGTAGCGTTGACAAAACCTCTTGGGCTTTACCAGTTAATTTACACTGAAGCAATAGGCACCATATGTCTTCAGGCCATTTCAATGCAACAGCTATACGTTCAAATATACAAAAGTAGGAGTCAACCTCCGACTCTCTGAACAAAGGTACTAAAGGTATTAAGGCAATCTGCTCCAGTTGGTGAGGACGGCTCACTAACAGGCACAGTAGGAACAAAGGCTAGCCTTGCTGTCTGCCTCCAGTTCCATCTGGTGCATGTTGAACTCCAACTGCCTTTGTTCTCTGTTTGCCTCAATTTTACACATCTCCAACTGGAGTTTCTCTTGCCTAATTTGGGCTCTCTTCCGCCTCCAGTTGGAGCTGTGTCAAATGGACATCCCTCCTGGCATCACCGTTTGTCAGTGGGGAGAGTGGATCAAAACGGGACAATGTGGCTGGTGTTTTAGCCTCGCCCTTGTTCTCAGACACTGACGGGTTTACAGGAGCAGCAACATCCACTACAGGGGTAGTAGACTCAGGCAGTTGTAAAACAAGCACCTGCTCTTCCATGAAACAATTAACACTAGCTTTTTATCCTCCGCCTTAACTACGCTGTGGAATCGATATAGAATAATGGTCAGCCAAGGTCATTAAATCAAGTCTACGACATTTGTCAAACCTCCCACGTAGGGTTATCCAAAAAGGATTTCAAGTCAAATGTAGCCATTTTGAACTACCACACAAGAGCCAACAAAATAAAAAACACTAATGCTACATCAGCTATGACGCTCAACACAGAACTATACCACTACAACAATTTGCACGAGCGGCATGGGTGTCAGTAATGACAAATATCCCGGATGAGCCCCCACTTATGTTACGGGAGGGGGGCAGGAAAAGGGGCTGAGTTGGACCCAAGGAAAGAAACAATAAGCATCCAAAACACCCCTAAGCTAGACTAGCCTATTTCAACCACAAAAATACAGTGGGTGGTCCGCCCAGTTCTAACTAGTGTTTTTTAACAAAGTTTACTTACGGGTAGTGTATGCCCATGGGCGACTTGTCTTGGTTCCTCCTTTTCCCACCAGCAAACAAACACAAACACCATAACCAAAAACATTACTCACAGGTGAGGACAAAGTGATATGGAGGTGCTCAAACAAAAGATAGCTCAATACATTAAGAGCGATAGAGAGACATAGTAGGAGAGGGTGAACCAGAGCGATCTACAGACATACATTGCCTTGCGAAAGTATTATTTTGAACTTTGCGACCTTTTGCCACATTTCAGGCTTCAAACATAAAGATATAAAACTGTATTTTTTTGTGAAGAATCAACAACAAGTGGGACACAATCATGAAGTGGAACGACATTTATTGGATATTTCAAACTTTTTTAACAAATCAAAAACTGAAAAATTAACTTCTTGAAAAGTTAACTTCTTGAAACTCCCCACCCCGGATCCGGGTTTGTGACTAAAGCCTCAGGCTCATTAGCATAACGCAACGTTAACGATTTCTGAAAATCGCAAATAAAATGAAAATAATGCGTCTGCTCTCAAGCTTAGCCTTTTCTTAACAACACTGTCATCTCAGATTTTCAAAATATGCTTTTGAACCATAGAAATTGACTAATTTGTGTAACAGTATGCAAAGCTAGCATAGCATTTTGAGTAGCATTTAGCACGCAACATTTTCACAAAAACCAGATAACCAAATAAATAAAATCATTTACCTTTGAAGAGCTTCTGATGTTTTCAATGAGGAGACTCTCAGTTACATACCAAATGCGCAGTTTTTCCTGAAAGCGTCTGTGTGTAGGAGAAATCGTTCCGTTTTCTACATTGCGTCTGGCTACCGAAACGAACCGAAAATTCAGTCACCTACAACGTAAAACTTTTTCCGGATTAACTACATAATATCGACCGAAACATGGCAAACGTTGTTTGGAATCAATCCTCAAGGTGTTTTTTCACATATCTCTTCATTGATATGCAGTTCGTGGAAGCTTGCTTTCCTCTCTGTATCCCATGGAAAAATACTGGCAGGTGACTTTTGTGCACCAATTTCGGCGCAGGACACCGGGCAGACACCTGGTAAATGTGGTCTCTTATGGTCAATCTTCCAATGATCTGCCTACAAATACGTCACAATGCTGCAGACACCTTGGGGAAACGACAGAAAGGGCAGGCTCATTCCTCTCGCATTCACAGCCATATAAGGAGACAATGGAAAACAGAGCCTCAAAAATCCTGCTCATTTCCTGGATGCCATCTCATCTTGGTTTTGCCTGAAGCTCACGTTCTAGGGCACGCACAGAGAATATCTTGGTAGTTTTGGACACGTCAGAGTGTTTTCTTTCGAAAGCTATCAATTATATGCATAGTCGAGCATCTTTTTGTGGCGCCACCTTTTGCTGTGATTACAGCTGTAAGTCGCTTGGGGTATGTCTCTATCAGTTTTGCACATCGAGAGACTGAAATTTTTTCCCATTCCTCCTTGCAAAACAGCTCTAGCTCAGTGAGGTTGGATGGAGAGCATTTGTGAACAGCAGTTTTCAGTTCTTTCCACAGATTCTCGATTGGATTCAGGTCTGGACTTTGACTTGGCCATTCTAACACCTGGATATGTTTATTTTTGAACCATTGCATTGTAGATTTTGCTTTATGTTTTGTATCATTGTCTTGTTGGAAGACAAATCTCCGTTCCAGTCTCAGGTCTTTTGCAGAATGGTCCTGTATTTGGCTCCATCCATCTTCCCATCAATTTTAACCATCTTCCCTGTCCCTGCTGAAGAAAAGCAGGCCCAAACCATGATGCTGCCACCACCATGTTTGACAGTGGGTATGGTGTGGTCAGGGTGATGAGCTGTGTTACTTTTACGCCAAACATAACGTTTTGCATTGTCGCCAAAAAGTTCAATTTTGGTTTCATCTGACCAGAGCACCTTCTTCCACATGTTTGGTGTGTCTCCCAGGTGGCTTGTGGCAAACTTTAAACGACACTTTTTATGGATATCTTTAAGAAATGGCTTTCTTCTTGCCACTCTTCCATAAAGGCCAGATTTGTGCAATATACGACTGATTGTTGTCCTATGGACAGAGTCTCCCACCTCAGCTGTAGATCTCTGCAGTTCATCCAGAGTGATCATGGGCCTCTTGGCTGCATCTCTGATCAGTCTTCTTCTTGTATGAGCTGAAAGTTTAGAGGGACGGCCAGGTCTTGGTAGATTTGCAGTGGTCTGATACTCCTTCCATTTCAATATTATCGCTTGCACAGTGCTCCTTGGGATGTTTAAAGCTTGGGAAATCTTTTGTATCCAAATCCGGCTTTAAACTTCTTCACAACAGTATCTCGGACCTTCCTGGTGTGTTCCTTGTTCTTCATGATGCTCTCTGCACTTTTAACGGACCTCTGAGACTATCACAGTGCAGGTGCATTTATACGGAGACTTGATTACACACAGGTGGATTGTATTTATCATCATTAGTCATTTAGGTCAACATTGGATCATTCAGAGATCCTCACTGAACTTCTGGAGAGAGTTTGCTGCACAGAAAGTAAAGGGGCTGAATAATTTTGCACGCCCAATTTTTCAGTTTTTGATTTGTTAAAAAAGTTTGAAATATCCAATAAATGTCGTTCCACTTCATGATTGTGTCCCACTTGTTTTTGATTCTTCACAAAAAAATACAGTTTTATATCTTTATGTTTGAAGCCTGAAATGTGGCAATGTGATGATTTTCACCTGTGATGGGAGAAGGTGAGAAAAGAACACAGGATACACACACACACACACACACACACACACACACACACAGGATACCTGTATCCGTAACAGTCTCCCTTCCTTACTCTCCCTCATCCTTTCTCTCTTCCTTTCTCACTCTTCTTTTCTCTCTCATCCTTTCTCTCTTCCTTTATCTCTCTCTTCCGTTCGTTCTCTCTCTCACTTCCCTATGGAGAGTTATCATTCTTTTTCTCTCTCTCTTCCTTTCTCTCTCTCTCTCCTCCTTTCTCTCTCTTCTTTTCTCTCTCATCATTTCGCTTTTCCTTTATCTCTCTTTATCTCTTTATCTCTTTTCCTCTCTCCTTTTCTATTCTCTCTTCTTTCCTCTCTCTCCAACAATCTCCCTCTATTTCCCTCTGTGTCTTCCTCTTAATGATAAAAGAAAAGAAGGCAACAATATTCTAAGATTAAACAAAACACACCAAAAGAATACAATATTAATTTTAAAATCAAACTTTATTTGTCACATGTTCCGAATACAACAAGTGTAGACCTTACCGTGAAATGCTTACAAGCCCTTAGCCAACAGTGCAGATTAGGAAGTGTTAAGAAAATATTTACCAAATAAACAAAAGTAAAAAATCAAAAGGAGCACAATACAATAACAATAATGAGGTTATATACAGAGTGTACCGGTACCGAGTCAGTGTGCGGTGGTAGAGGTTAGTTAAGGTAATTTGTACATGTAGTTAGGGTTGTAGTGACTATGCATAGATAGTAAACAGCGAGTAGCAGCAGTGTACAAAACAAATAGAGAGGTGGGGTTGTCAATGTAAATATTCCAGTGGCCATGTGATTAATTGTTCAGCAGTCTTATGGCCTGGGGGTAGAAGCTGTTAAAGAGACTTTTGTTCCTAGACTTGGCGCTCTGGTATCGCTTGCCGTGATGTAGCAGAGAAAACAGTCTATGACTTGGGTGACTGGAGTCTCTGGAAATTGTATGGGCATTCATCTGACACCGCCTATTATATACAGTTGAAGTCGGAAGTTTACATACACTTAGGTTGGAGTCATTATAACTTGTGTTCAACCACTCTAACAATATTCTTGTTAACAAACTGTATAACAATTGCAGTGGGTCAAAAGTTTAAAGGGACTAAGTTGACTGTGCCTTTAAACAGCTTGAAAAAAAACAGAAAATTATGTCATGGCTTTAGAAGATTCTGATAAGCTAATTGACATATTTTGAGTCAATCGTAGGTGTACCTGTGGATGTATTTTAAGACCTACCTTCAAACTCAGTGTCTCTTTGCTTGACATCATGGGAAAATCAAAAGAAATCAGTCAAGACCTCAGAAAAACATTGTAGACCTCCACAAATCTGGTTCATCCTTGGGAGTATTTTCCAAATGCCTGAAGGTACCACGTTCATCTGTACAAACAATAGTATGCAAGAATAAACACCATGTGACCACGCAGCCGTCATACCGCTCCGGAAGAAGACACATTCTGTCTCCTAGAGATGAACGTACTTTGGTGCGAAAAATGCAAATCAATCTCAGAACAATAGCAAAGGACCTTGTGAAGATGCTGGAGGAAACAGGTACAAAAGTATCTATATCCACAGTAAAACGAGTCCTATATCAACATAACCTGAAAGGCCGCTAAGCAAGGAAGAAGCCACTGCTCCAAAACTGCCATAAAAAAAAGCCAGACTACGGTTTGTAACTGCACATGGGGACAAAGATCGTACTTTTTGGAGAAATGTCCTCTGGTCTGATGAAACAAAAAAATAACTGTTTGGCCATAATGAACATCATTATGTTTGGAGGAAAAAGGGGGAGGCTTGCAGGCTGAAGAACACCATCACAACCGTGAAGCACGGGGGTTGCAGCATCATTTTGTGGGGGTGCTTTACTGCAGGAAGTACTGGTGCACTTCAGAAAATATATGGCATCATGAGGTAGGAAAATGATGTGGATATATTGAAGCAACATCTCAAGACATCAGTCAGGAAGTTAAAGCTTGGTTGCAAATGGGTCTTCCAAATGGACAACGACCCCAAACAAACTTCAAAAATTGTGGCAAAATGGCTTAAGGACAACACAGTCAAGGTATTGGAGTGGCTATCACAAAGCCCTGACCTCAATCCTATAGAAAATGTGTGGTCAGAACTAAAAAAGCATGTGCGTGCAAGGAGGCCTACAAACCGCGTGCAAAGAGGCCTACAAACCTGACTCAGTTAAACCAGCTCTGTCAGGAGGAATGGGCCAGAATTCATCCAACTTATTGTTGAAAACGTGTGGAAGGCTACCCAAAATGTTTGAGGATCTGGGGACCCATGCCAATTCTTTTCAGTCACCTGAGAGGGAAAATGTGTTTCCGTGCGCTCTTCACGACTGTCTTGGAGTGTTTGGACCATGATAGTTCATTGGTTATGTAGGCACCAAGGAACTCAAAACTCTCGATCTGCTCCACTACAGACCCGTCGATGGCCTGTTCGGCCCACCTTGTCCTGTAGTCCACAATCAGATCCTATGTCTTGCTCACATTGCGGGAGAGGTTCTTGTCTTTGCACAACACTGCCAGTTGTCTGACCTCCTCCCTATAGGCCGTCTCATCATTGTCAGTGATCAGGCGACACTGTTGTGTCGTCAGCAAACTTAATGATGGTGTTGGAGTCGTGTTTGGCCACACAGTCGTGGGTGAACAGCGAGTACAGGAGGGGACTAAGTACACACCCCTGAGGGGCCCCAGTGTTGAGGATCAGTGTGGCAGACGTGTTGTTGCCTACCCTTACCAATAAAAAAATATTAAAACAAAATACCACCTGTGGGTGGCCCGCCAGGAAGTCCAGGATCCAGTTGCAGAAGGAGATGTTTAGTCCCAGGGTCCTTAGCTTAGTGATGAGCTTTGAGGGCACTATGGTGTGTATGTGACAAATAACATTTGATTTGATTTGTTAAATCCTGAGATGTAGTCAATGAACAGCCTTCTTACATAGGTGTTCCTTTTGTCCATGTGGGAAAGGGAAGTGTGGAGTGCGATTGAGATTGCATTCTGTGGATCTTTTTGGGCGGTATGCAAATTGGAGTGGGTCTAGTGTATCCGGGAGTATGCTGTTAAAGTGAGCTTTGACCAGGTTTCAAAGCACTTCATGGCTACCGACGTGAGTAATCATTTAGGCAGATTACCTTCACTGACTTGAGCATGGGGACTATTGTGGTTTGCTTGAAACATGTAGGAATTACAGAGTTGGTCAGGGAGAGGTTGAAAATGTCAGTGAAGACACTTGCCAGTTGGTCCCTGCATGCTTTGTGTACACATCCTGGTAGTCCGCCTGGCATCGCGGCTTTGTGAATGTTGACCTGTTTAAAGTTCTTGCTCACATCAGCTACAGAGAGTGTTATCACAGTCATCCAGAACAGCTGGTGCTCTTGTGCATACCTTTATTGTTGCTTGCCTTGAAGCGAGCACAAAAGCATTTAGCTCGTCTGGTAGGCTTGTGTCACTGTGCAGCTCACATCTGGGTTTCCCTTTGTAGTCTGAAATAGTTTTCAAGCCCTGCCATATCAGACGAGTGTGAGCCGGTGTAGTAGGATTCAATCTTTTACCTGTATTGACACTTTGCTTGTTTGATGGTTCTTCTGAGGGAATAGCGGGATTTATTATAAGCGTCCGGATTAGTGTCCCGCTCCTTGAAAGCGGCAGCTCTAGCCTTTAACTCGATGCGGATATTGCCTGTAATCCATGGCTTCTGGTTGGGATATGTACGTCGGTCACTGTGGGGATGACGTTGTCGATGCACTTATTGTTGAAGCCGATGACTGAGGTGGTGTACTCCTCAGTGCCATTGGATGAATCCCGGAACATATTCCAGTCTGTGCTCGCAAAACAGTCCTGTAGCGTAGCATCCGCGTCATATGACCACTTCTGTATTGAGCGAGTCACTGGTACTTCCTGCTTTAGATTTTGCCTGTTAGCAGGAAGCAGGAGGATAGAATTATGGTCAGATTCGCCAAATGGAGGGTGCGGGAGAGCTTTGTATGCATCTCTGTGTGTGGAGTAAAAGGTGGTCTATACTACCGGTCAAAAGTTTTAGAACACCTACAAGTGTATTTCTTTATTTTTACTATTTTCTACATTGTAGAACAATAGTGAAGACATAAAAACTATGAAATAACACAAGTGGAATCATGTAGTAACCAAAATTGTTAAATAAATCTAAATATATGTATATTTGAGATTCTTCAAAGTAGCCACCCTTTGCCCTAATGACAGCTTTGCACACTGTTGGCATTTTATCAACCAGCTTCATGAGGTAGTCACCTGGAATGCACTTCAATTAACAGCTGTGCCTTCTTAAAATATAATTTGTGTAATTTATTTCATTCTTAAAGCGTTTGAGTCAATTAATTGTGTTGTGACAAGGTAAGTGGGTACACAGAAGATTGCCCTATTTGGTAAAAGACCAAGTCTATATTATGGCAAGAACAACTCAAATAAGCAAAGAGAAACGACAGTTCATCATTACTTTAAGACTTGAAGGTCAGTCAATACGGAAACTTTCAAAAACTTTGAAAGTTTCTTCAAGTGCAGTTGCAAAAACCATCAAGTGCTATGATGAAACTGTCTCTCATGAGGACCGCCACAGGAAAGGAAGACCCAGAGTTACCTCTGATGCAGAGGATAAGTTCATTAGAGTTAACAGCCTCAGAAATTGCAGCCCAAATAAATGCTTCACAGAGTTCAAGTAACAGACACATCTCAACATCAACTGTTCAGAGGAGACTGTGTGAATGGTCAAATTGCTGCAAAGAAACCAATACTAAAGGACCCTAATAAGAAGAAGAGACTTGCTTTGGCCAAGAAACACGAGCAATGGACATTAGACCGGTGGAAATTTGTCCTTTGGTCTGGAGTCCAAATTGGAGATTTGGTTCCAACAGCCGTGTCTTTGTGAGACACGGTGAGGCTGAACGGATGATCTCCGCATGTGTATTTCCCACCGTAAAAAATGGAGGAGGTGTTATGGTTTGATTTATTTCCTCTCATTCCAATTCTCTGCTGCAATTGATTGGAACGAACTACAGAAATCTCTGAAACTGGAAACACTTATCTCCCTCACTAGCTTTAAGCACCAGCTGCCAGGGCAGCTCACAGATTACTGCACCTGTACACAGCCCATCTATAATTTAGCCCAAACAACTACATCTTCCCCTACTGTATTTATTTATTTATTTTGCTCCTTTGCACCAGTATTTCTATCACTACTTTGCACATTCTTCCACTGCAAATCTACCATACCAATGTTTTACTTGCTATATTGTATTTACTTCGCCACCAAGGCCTTTTTTTGCCTTTACCTCCCTTATCTCACCTCATTTGCTCACATCATATATAGACTTAATTTTCTACTGTATTATTGACTGTATGTTTGTTTTACTCCATATGTAACTCTGTGTTGTTGTATGTGTCGAACTGCTTTGCTTTATCTTGGCCAGGTTGAAATTGTAAATGAGAACTTGTTCTCAACTTGCCTACCTGGTTAAATAAAGGTGAAATAAAATAAATAAAATAAGTAAAATAAATAAATACATTTAGAATTCCAGTTACACTTAACCAGCATGGATACCACAGCATTCTGCAGCAATACGCCATCCCATCTGGTTTGGGCTTAGTGGGACTATAATTTGTTATTCAACAGCATAATGACCCAACACACCTCCAGACTGTGTAAATGCTATTTTACTAAGAAGGAGAGTGAAAAGTTGCATATAACGGGGGCTATTCGATGCTAATGCAGTATGCCACAGGATGTTTTTGTGCTGGTCAAGGGCAGACAAGTCTGGAGTGAACCAAGGACTATATCTATTCCTAGTTCTACATTTTTTTAACTGGGCATGCTTATTTAAGGTGATGAAGGCACTTTTAAAGAATTACCAGGCATCCTCTACTGATGGGATGAGGTCAATGTCATTCCAGGATACCCCCAACCATGTTGATTAGAAAGGCCTGCTCGCTGAAGTGTTTTAGGGAGCATTTGACAGTGATGAGGGGTGGTCACAGACCCAATACGGATCAAGGCAATGAGGCAGTGATCGCTGAGATCTTGATTGAAAACAGCATTGTATGGCACTCCATTACCCGCAGTATTAGGGATCATCCAGCGATCATACATTGTTTAGGATGCTAATCTGAAGATGGTGCTGGCTAAAGCTAAAAGAGTGTAGAGAGTATAGAGTATTGTTATCCCCGTGTTTAGGATTTGGGGTTGTGCGTGTAAATCCTGGTAGGTCTCTTCCCATTGATAATTTGTACAGAGATCTCACAGGGCATCGAGGTTGAAAATTGTATGGTGCCCCTCCGAAAAGTTAAATTTGTAGATAATTAGGCACCTCTTTTTGGGAGCTCAGAAGAAACAGGACCAAGCCTGACCTGCTGAGGTGTCGACGGACTCCATTAGCTGGAGGGGTGCTCTCATCTTATCTACCAACATAGACAGGGCTCTAACTCCTCTAGCTCCACAATGAAATAGGGTGCAGGCCAGGCAGCAGGCTGTTAGCCAGCCTGCCAGCATAGTGGAGTCTGCCACTAGCATAGTCAGTGTAGTCAGCTCAGCTATCACCATTGAGACCGTGTCTGTGCCTCGACCTAGGTTGCGCAAAACTAAACATGGCGGTGTTCGCCTTAGCAATCTCACTAGGATAAAGACACCTCCATTCCTGTCATTATTGAAAGAGATCATGATACCTCACATCTCAAAATAGGGCTTCTTAATGTTAGATCCCTTACTTCAAAGGCAATTATAGTCAATGAACTAATCACTGATCATAATCTTGATGTGATTGGCCTGACTGAAACATGGCTTAAGCCTGATGAATTTACTGTGTTAAATGAGGCCTCACCTCCTGGCTACACTAGTGACCATAAGTGCATAAGGCGGAGGTGTTGCTAACATTTACGATAGCAAATTTCAATTTACAAAAAAAAATGGCGATTATTTTTTGGGTCTTTTGAGCTTCTAGTCATGAAATCTATGCAGCCTACTCAATCACTTTTTATAGCTACTGTTTACAGGCCTCCTGGGTCATATACAGCGTTCCTCACTGAGTTCCCTGAATTCCTATCGGACCTTGTAGTCATAGCAGAGGCAACATTATGTACAATATAAGTTTAAAGTTAATATTCTAATCTTTGGTGACTTTAATATTCACATGGAAAAGTCCACAGACCCACTCCAAAAGGCTTTCGGAGCCATCATCGACTCAGTGGGTTTTGTCCAACATGTCTCTGGACCCACTCACTGTCACAGTCATACGCTGGACCTAGTTTTGTCCCATGGAATAAATGTTGTGGATCTTAATGTTTTTCCTCATAATCCAGGACTATCGGACCACCATTTTATTACGTTTGCAATTGCAACAAATAATCTGCTCAGACCCCAACCAAGGAACATCAAAAGTCGTGCTATAAATTCACAGACAACACAAAGATTCCTTGATGTCCTTCCAGATTCCCTCTGTCTACCCAATGACACCAGAGGACAAAAATCAGTTAACCACCTAACTGAGGAACTCAATTTAACCTTAGCAATACCCTAGATGCAGTTGCACCCCTAAAAACTAAAAACATTTCTCATAAGAAACTAGCTCCCTGGTACACAGAAAATACCCGAGCTCTGAAGCAAGCTTCCAGAAAATTGGAACGGAAATGGCGCCACACCAAACTGGAAGTCTTCCGTCTAGCTTGGAAAGACAGTACCGTGCAGTACCGAAGAGCCCTTACTGCTGCTCGATCATCCTATTTTTCTAACTTAAGGACAATAAGAACAATCCAAAATTCCTTTTTGATACGGTCGCAAAGCTAACTAAAAAGCAGCATTCCCCAAGAGAGGATGACTTTCACTTTAGCAGTGATAAATTCATGAACTTCTTTGGGAAAAATTATGATTATTAGAAAGCAAATTACAGACTCCTCCTTAAATCTGCGTATTCCTTCAAAGCTCAGTTGTCCTGAGTCTGCACAACTCTGCGTGGACCTAGGATCAAGAGAGACGCTCAAGTGTTTTAGTACTATATCTCTTGACACAATGATGAAAATAATCATGGCCTCTAAACCTTCAAGCTGCTTACTGGACCCTATTCCAACTAAACTACTGAAAGAGCTGCTTCCTGTGCTTGGCCCTCCTATGTTGAACATAATAAACGGCTCTCTATCCACCGGATGTGTACCAAACTCACTAAAAGTGGCAGTAATAAAGCCTCTCTTGAAAAAGCCAAACCTTGACCCAGAAAATATAAAAAACTATCGGCCTATATCGAATCTTCCATTCCTCTCAAAAATCTTAGAAAAGGCTGTTGCTCAGCAACTCACTGCCTTCCTGAAGACAAACAATGTATATGAAATGCTTCAGTCTGGTTTTAGACCCCATCATAGCACTGAGACGGCACTTGTGAAGGTGGTAAATGACATTTTAATGGCATCGGACCGAGCTCTGCATCTGTCCTCGTGCTCCTAGACCTTAGTGCTGCTTTTGATACCATCGATCACCACATTCTTTTGGAGAGATTGGAAACCCAAATTGGTCTACACGGTCAAGTTCTGGCCTGGTTTAGATCTTATCTGTCGGAAAGATATCAGTTTGTCTCTGTGGATGGTTTGTCCTCTGACAAATCAACTGTAAATTTCGGTGTTCCTCAAGGTTCCGTTTTAGGACCGCTGTTGTTTTCACTATATATTTTACCTCTTGGGGATGTTATTCGAAAACATAATGTTAACTTTCACTGCTATGCGGATGATACACAGCTGTACATTTCAATGAAACATGGTGAAGCCCCAAAATTGCCTCGCTAGAAGCATGTGTTTCAGACATAAGGAAGTGGATGGCAGCAAACTTTCTACTTTTAAACTCGGATAAAACAGAGATGCTTGTTCTAGGTCCCAAGAAACAAAGAGATCTTCTGTTGAATCTGACAATTAATCTTAATGGTTGTACAGTCATCTCAAATAAAACTGTGAAGGACCTCGGCGTTACTCTGGACCCTGATCTCTCTTTTAAAGAACATATCAAGACCATTTCAAGGACAGCTTTTTCCATCTACGTAACATTGCAAAAATCAGAAACTTTCTGTCCAAAAATGATGCAGAAAAATTAATCCATGCTTTTGTCACTTCTAGGTTAGACTACTGCAATGCTCTACTTTCCGGCTACCCGGATAAAGCACTAAATAAACTTCAGTTAGTGCTAAATAGCTGCTAGAATCCTGACTAGAACCAAAAATTTGATCATATTACTCCAGTGCTAGCCTCCCTACACTGGCTTCCTGTCAAAGCAAGGGCTGATTTCAAGGTTTTACTGCTAACCTACAAAGCATTGCATGGGCTTGCTCCTACCTATCTCTCTGATTTGGTCCTGCCGTACATACCTACACGTACGCTACGGTCACAAGACGCAGGCCTCCTAATTGTCCCTAGAATTTCTAAGCAAACAGCTGGAGGCAGGGCTTTCTCCTATAGAGCTCCATTTTTATGGAACGGTCTGCCTACCCATGTCAGAGACGCAAACTCGGTCTCATATCCCTTTAAGTCTTTACTGAAGACTCATCTCTTCAGTGGGTCATATGATTGAGTGTAGTCTGGCCCAGGAGTGGGAAGGTGAACGGAAAGGCTCTGGAGCAACGAACCACCCTTGCTGTCTCTGCCTGGCCGGTTCCCCTCTTTCCACTGGGATTCTCTGCCTCTAACCCTATTACAGGGGCTGAGTCACTGGCTTGCTGGGGCTCTCTCATGCCGTCCCTGAGGGGGTGCGTCACCTGAGTGGGTTGATTCACTGATGTGGTCATCCTGTCTGGGAAAGCCTTGGGTTGTGCCGTGGCGGAGATCTTTGCGGGCTATACTCAGCTTTGTCTCAGGATGGTAAGTTGGTGGTTGAAGATATCCTCCAGTGGTGTGGGGGCTGTGCTTTGGCATAGTGGGTGGGGTTATATCCTTCCTGTTTGGCCCTGTCCGGGGTGTCCTCGGGTGGGGCCACAGTGTCTCCTGACCCCTCCTGTCTCAGCCTTCAGTATTTATGCTGCAGTAGTTTATGTGTCGGGGGCTGGGGTCAGTTTGTTATATCTGAGTACTTCTCCTGTCCAATTCGGTGTCCTGTGTGAATCTAAGTGTGTCCTGGGTTTCTCTATATCCCATGTTTGGTCTCCTTCCTCTCTCTCCAGGACCTGAGCCCTAGGACCATGCCCCAGGACTACCTGAATGATGAATGTAATTTTGTCCCCAGTCCACCTGGCCGTGCTGCTGCTCCAGTTTCAACTGAATTAATGTCCTAGGACCATGCCCCAGGACTACTTGACATGATACTCCTTGCTGTCCCCAGTCCACCTGGCCGTGCTCTATCACTCCAGTTTCAACTGTTCTGCCTTATTATTATTCTTTGACCATGCTGGTCATTTATGAACATTTGAACATCTTGGCCATGTTCTGTTATAAGTGTGTCTACCCGGCACAGCCAGAAGAGGACTGGCCACCCCACATAGCCATCAGGTTTCTTCCTAGGTTTTGGCTTTTCTAGTGGAGTTTTTCCTAGCCACCGTGCTTCTACACCTGCATTGCTTGCTGTTTGGGGTTTTAGGCTGGGTTTCTGTACAGCACTTTGAGATATCAGCTGATGTACGAAGGGCTATATAAATAAATTTGATTTGATTTGATTTGATTGAAAACAGCAGAGGTGTATTTGGAGGGGGAGTTAGTTAGGATGATATCTATGAGGGTGCCCGTGTTTATGGATTTGGGGTTGTACCTGGTAGGTTCATTGATAATTTGTGTGAGATTGAGGGCATCGAGCTTAGATTGTATGGTGGCCGGGGTGTTAAAGCATGTCCCAGTTTAGGTCACCTAGCAGCACGAGCTCAGAAGATAGATGCGGGGCAATCAGTTCACATATGGTGTCGAGGACACAGTTGGGGGCAGAGGGTGGTCTATAGCAAGCGGGCAACAGTGAGAGACTTGTTTCTGGAAAGGTGAATTTTTAGAAGTAGATGCTCGAATTGTTTGGGAACAGACCTGGATAGTAAGACAGAACTCTGCAGGCTATCTTTGCAGTAGATTGCAACACCGCCCCCTTTGGCAGTTCTATCTGGTGATGGAGACTTCAGGGTTTTTGGTGGTTTTCCTAAGCCAGGATTCAGACACGGCTAAGACATCCGGGTTGGCAGAGTGTGCTAAAGCAGTGAGTAAAACAAACTTAGGGAGTAGGCTTCTAATGTTAACATGCATGAAACCAAGGCTTTTACGGTTACAGAAGTCAACAAATGAGAGCACCCTGTGGAGTGGGAGTGGAGCTAGGCATTGCAGGTCCTGGATTAACCTCTACATCACCAGAGAAACAGTGAAGAAGTAGGATAAGGGTACGGCTAAAGGCTATACAAACTGGCCGCCTAGCAGGTTCAGAACAGAGAGTAAAAGAAGCAGGTTTCTGGGAATGATAGCGTAGATTCAAGGCATAGTGTACAGACAAAGGTACGGTAGGATATGAGTACATTGGAGGAAAAACCTAGGCATTGAGTAATGATGAGAGAGATATAGTCTCTAGAGACGTTTAAACCAGGTGATGTCATTGCATATGTAGTAGGTGGAGCAACATGGTTGGTTAAGGCATATTGAGCAGGGCTAGAGGCTCTACAGTGAAATAAAACAGTAGTCACTAACCAGGACAGTAATGGACGAGTCATATTGATATTAGAGAGAGGCATGCGTAGCCAAGTGGACATATGGGTCCAGTGAGTGGTTGGGCTGGCTGGGGACACGGCTATTCAGACAGTTAGCAGGCCAGTGCTAACAAGCTAGCAGTTAGTATGCCGGGGCTAGCAAGCTAGCAGTTAGCAGACCGAGGCTAGCAAGCTAGCAGTTAGCAGACCGGGGAAAGCAAGCTAGCAGTTAGCAGACCGGGGCAGGCAAGCTAACAGTTAGCAGACCGGGGCTAGCAAGCTAGCAGTTGGTAGACTGGGGCTAGCAAGTTAGCAGAAGTGCCTTTGGGGGACATCACAATGGAGGTAAGTCTGTTTTTTCCTCTTCGTGCAGTGACGTCGATAGACCAGTCGTGGATTAGTAGGGTTACAAGTAGCTCTAGGTAGCTAGCAGGCCGCGGTTAGCAGAATGGGCATTCAAAGGACATTGTGCCTGAGGGGCCTGTTGGAATCCTCGGGCAGATTATGTCGGTAATCCAGTCGTAGAGGATCGGCGGGGTTCCGTGCCCCGTACCGGCATTAGAAGGGGTCCGGATATTGTAGTCAGGAGTGGGCTTCGGTGGTAGCCCAGGAGCCCTAGCCAGGCTAGCTTCAGGCTAATTGGTGCTTGCTCCGGATGGAGACACTGGCTAGGAGTAGTCACCCGGGATTGTGGTTAGCTAGTAGCTGATGACCGCTAGCAATGGTTTCCTGACTGATAGCTGGTAGATTGTTAGCTGGCTAGCTTCAGTTGAGGGATTCCTGATCTGAAGTAAATAGAAATACTTTAGAGAAAAAAATAGATCCACGCCGCATTGGGTGAGGCGGGTTGCAGGAGAGTATTTAGAAGTTGAGGTTTAGGAAAATATTTTAAAAAGATATGCGAATAAAAAGGTATATACAAGGGACACGACAGGACAAAGACAAAGACGTCTGACTGCTACGCCATCTTGGATTAATGTCTTCATTAATGTTTTAATGTCTTCACTATTATTCTACAATGTTGAAAATAGTAAAAGATAAAGAAAAACCATTGAATGAGTAGGTATTCTAAAACTTTTGACCAGTAGATTATTTTCCTCTGGTTGCACATGTGACATGCCAGTAAACATTTTGTAAAACTGATTTAAGTTTGCTTGCATTAAAGTAGCCGGCCACTAGGAGCGCTGCTTCTGGATGAGCATTTTCTTGTTTTCTTATGGCCTTATAGAGTTGGGTGTGTGCGGTCTTAGTGCCAGCATCGGTCTGTGGAGGTAAATAGACGGCTACTGATAATATAGATGAGAACTCTCTTGGTAGATAGTGTGGTCTACAGCTTATCATGATGTACTCTACCTCAGGCGAGCAATACCTCGAGACTTCTTTAATATTAGACATCGCACACCAGCTGTTATTGACAGATAGATACACACTCCCACCCCTCGTCTTACCGGACGTAGCTTCTTCTCTGTTCTGCCAGTGCATGGAAAAATCCCGCCAGCTCTATATTATTTGTGTCGTCGTTCAACAATGACTCAGTGAAACATAATTAAGATACTATAGTTTTTAATATCCCGTTGATAGAATAATCGTAATCATAGGTCATCAATTTTATTTTCCAATGTTTGCATGATAGCCAATACAACAGATGGCAGTGGGAGTTTACTTGCTCACATACAGATTCTCAGAAGGCAGCCCGAACTGCGCCCCCTTTTCCTCCGTCTTTTCTTCACGCAAATGACGTGGATTTGGGCCTGTTCCCGGGAAAGCAGTATATCCTTCTCGTGGGACTCGTTAAATGAAAAAGCTTCTTCCAGTTTGTGGTAATTAATCGCCGTTCTGATGTCTAGAAGTTATTTTCTGTCATAAGAGATGGTAGTAGCAACATTATGTACAATATAAGTTTTTAAAAAAGTTACAAACAACGCAAGAAAACTTGTAAAATAGCACAGTTGGTTAGGAGCATGTAAAACGTCAGCCATCCTCTTCGGTGTCTTACTCCAGGTCTGTAAAACGTTTTCAGAAATATGTGGCCAGCCATGTCTAAATATGGTCATACAATAATTTGATTGTTCCCTTTATTTCCATTTGAATTAATTTATATTTTGATCAATTGCTTTATGAAAACCATCTACAACATACACAGCAGTTGTCCCCTTTCATTGTTTCTTTATTGTAGCAAAATGTAATCAATTTGTGTGTAGCAATTTTATATTTCACTTTCTTTTCTTATTATTGTAAACTTACTTAAAAAGTAAAATTTTCCAGTAAACCCTCAATCACATCCTGTAAGGTATAATTCAATGTGAATTTTTATTAAAAGGTCCAATGAGTAAAGATATGAGTGTGTGAAAATCATTCCAGCCACCAACACATAACCATTATAATATGAAAAGGTTAAACGGCCATCTCTAACTACGAAAGGTAAGCATATGAGTACACTGGTTTGACACACACACACACACACACACACACACATACACACACACACACACACACATTTCCTGGCACACACATTTCCTCTACTGTATCTATACGTGTGTCCACACTTTGATTTCCTCACACACACACACACACACACAAAATCTATTGACCTCGCGAGGATTCCTTTATTAACCTCTGAAACCCATTGGAGTGTAAATCATTCATCATCATTTGTTTACATTATGCCAAGCTAACATATCGGTCACTTAATATGTCACACTTAAAAAACCATCTATTCTTCTTTCTGTGGATATTGTCTTCCATTGACCGTCCTTCTGTTTTTGCGACAGTATGCAGGTCTATTTTCTCCCTCAGGTGTGTATGTGTGTTCAGTCTGCTAAACTCATAAAACTGTCTGTCTCTTCATGCCTGGGACCCTGTGACCTTCATATCCGTCTGCTGATAATACAGGGGTGCTACTTTGGCTTCTGCAAGGATAAATCACATACGCACACACACTCTCTCACTCTCTCATCTTTTTAAGTCTGTGAACTTGAACAATTTGTTGCTGACTAAATATTTTTTGGGCCCACTGTATCTCTACATCTGTCTTGGCTTTGATTTCCTTTGTATCTAAATATCTGTCCTGGCTTTGATTTCCTCTATATCTATATGTGTGTCCTGGCTTTGATTTCCTCTATACTGTATCTACACGTGTGTCCTGGCTTTGATTTCCTCTATATCTATATGTGTGTCCTCGCTTTGATTTCCTCTATACTGTATCTATATGTGTGTCCTGGCTTTGATTTCCTCTATATCTATATGTGTGTCCTGGCTTTGATTTCCTCTATACTGTATCTACACGTGTGTCCTGGCTTTGATTTCCTCTATATCTATATGTGTGTCCTCGCTTTGATTTCCTCTATACTGTATCTATATGTGTGTCCTGGCTTTGATTTCCTCTATATCTATATGTGTGTCCTGGCTTTGATTTCCTCTATATCTATACGTGTGTCCTGGCTTTGATTTCCTCTATATCTATACGTGTGTCCTGGCTTTGATTTCCTCTATATCTTTATGTGTGTCCTGGCTTTGATTTCCTCTATATCTTTATGTGTGTCCTGGTTTTGATTTCCTCTATATCTATATGCGTGTCCTGGCTTTGATTTCCTCTATACTGTATCTATACGTGTGTCCTGGCTTTGATTTCCTCTATATCTATACGTGTGTCCTGGATTTGATTTCCTGTATATCTATATGTGTGTCCTGGATTTGATTTCCTCTATATCTATATGTGTGTCCTGGCTTTGATTTCCTCTATATCTATAAGTGTGTCCTGGCTTTGATTTCCTCTATATCTATATGTGTGTCCTGGTTTTGATTTCCTCTATATCTATATGTGTGTCCTGGCTTTGATTTCCTCTATATTGTATCTAAACGTGTGTCCTGGCTTTGATTTCCTCTATATCTATACGTGTGTCCTGGATTTGATTTCCTCTATACTGTATCTATACGTGTGTCCTGGGTTTGATTTCCTCTATACTGTATCTATACGTGTGTCCTGGCTTTGATTTCCTCTATATCTATACGTGTGTCCTGGCTTTGATTTCCTCTATATCTATACGTGTGTCCTGGATTTGATTTCCTCTATATCTATACGTGTGTCCTGGGTTTGATTTCCTCTATATCTATACGTGTGTCCTGGGTTTGATTTCCTCTATACGGTATCTATACGTTTGTCCTGGCTTTGATTTCCTCTATACTGTATCTATACGTGTGTCCTGGCTTTGATTTCCTCTATACTGTATCTATAAGTGTGTCCTGGCTTTGATTTCCTCTATATCTATATGTGTGTCCTGGCTTTGATTTCCTCAATATCTATATGTGTATCCTGGCTTTGATTTCCTCTATACTGTATCTATACGTGTGTCCTGGGTTGATTTCCTCTATATCTATATGTGTGTCCTGGCTTTGATTTCCTCTATATCTATACGTGTGTCCTGGCTTTGATTTCCTCTATACTGTATCTATACGTGTGTCCTGGCTTTGATTTCCTCTGTACTGTTTCTATACGTGTGTCCTGGCTTTGATTTCCTCTATATCTATACGTGTGTCCTGGCTTTGATTTCCTCTATATCTATACGTGTGTCCTGGCTTTGATTTCATCTATATCTATACGTGTGTCCTGGGTTTGATTTCCTCTATATCTATACGTGTGTCCTGAGTTTGATTTCCTCTATACTGTATCTATACGTGTGTCCTGGCTTTGATTTCCTCTATACTGTATCTATACGTGTGTCCTGGGTTTGATTTCCTCTATATCTATATGTGTGTCCTGGATTTGATTTCATCTATATCTATATGTGTGTCCTGGCTTTGCTTTCCTCTATACTGTATCTATACGTGTGTCCTGGCTTTGATTTCCTCTATATATATACGTGTGTCCTGTCTTTGATTTCCTCTATATCTATACATGTGTCCTGGATTTGATTTCCTCTATACCCTATACGTGTGTCCTGGGTTTGATTTCCTCTATATCTATACGTGTGTCCTGGGTTTGATTTCCTCTATACAATATCTATACGTGTGTCCTGGGTTTGATTTGATCTATAATGTATCTATACGTGTGTCCTGGGTTTGATTTCCTCTATATCTATACGTGTGTCCTGGGTTTGATTTCCTCTATATCTATACGTGTGTCCTGGGTTTGATTTCCTCTATATCTATACGTGTGTCCTGGGTTTGATTTCCTCTATATCTGTACGTGTGTCCTGGGTTTGATTTCCTCTATACTATATCTATACGTGTGTCCTGGCTTTGATTTCCTCTATACTGTATCTATACGTGTGTCCTGGGTTTGATTTCCTCTATACTGTATCTATACGTGTGTCCTGTCTTTGATTTCCTCTATATCTATATGTGTGTCCTGGCTTTTATTTCCTCTATATCTATACGTGTGTCCTGGGTTTGATTTCCTCTATACTATATCTATACGTGTGTCCTGGCTTTGATTTCCTCTATACTATATCTATACGTGTGTCCTGGCTTTGATTTCCTCTATATCTATACGTGTGTCATGGGTTTGATTCCCTCTATATCTATACGTGTGTCCTGAGTTTGATTTCCTCTATACTGTATCTATACTTGTGTCCTGGGTTTGATTGCCTCTATATCTATACGTGTGTCCTGGATTTGATTTCCTCTATATCTATATGTGTGTCCTGGCTTTGCTTTCCTCTATACTGTATCTATACGTGTGTCCTGGCTTTGATTTCCTCTATATCTACACGTGTGTCCTGGCTTTGATTTCCTCTATATCTATACGTGTGTCCTGGATTTGATTTCCTCTATATCTATATGTGTGTCCTGGCTTTGCTTTCCTCTATACTGTATCTATACGTGTGTCCTGGCTTTGATTTCCTCTATATCTATACGTGTGTCCTGGCTTTGATTTCCTCTATATTTATACGTGTGTCCTGGATTTGATTTCCTCTATATCTATACGTGTGTCCTGGATTTGATTTCCTCTATATCTATACGTGTGTCCTGGGTTTGATTTCCTCTATACTATATCTATACGTGTGTCCTGGGTTTGATTTCCTCTATACTGTATCTATACGTGTGTCCTTGGTTTGATTTCCTCTATATCAATAAGTGTGTCCTGGGTTTGATTTCCTCTATATCTATATGTGTGTCCTGGGTTTGATTTCCTCTATATCTATATGTGTGTCCTGGCTTTGATTTCCTCTATATCTATACGTGTGTCCTGGCTTTGATTTCCTCTATACTGTATCTATATGTGTGTCCTGGGTTTGATTTCCTCTATATCTATACGTGTGTCCTGGCTTTGATTTCCTCTATACTGTATCTATATGTGTGTCCTGGGTTTGATTTCCTCTATATCTATATGTGTGTCCTGGCTTTGATTTCCTCTATATCTATATGTGTGTCCTGGCTTTGATTTCATCTATATCTATACGTGTGTCCTGGATTTGATTTCCTCTATATCTATATGTGTGTCCTGGCTTTGATTTCCTCTATATCTATACGTGTGTCCTGGGTTTGATTTCCTCTATATCTGTACGTGTGTCCTGGGTTTGATTTCCTCTATACTATATCTATATGTGTGTCCTGGCTTTGATTTCCTCTATACTATATCTATACGTGTGTCCTGGGTTTGATTTCCTCTATACTGTATCTATACGTGTGTCCTGGCTTTGATTTCCTCTATACTGTATCTATACGTGTGTCCTGGCTTTGATTTCCTCTATATCTATACGTGTGTCATGGGTTTGATTCCCTCTATATCTATACGTGTGTCCTGAGTTTGATTTCCTCTATACTGTATCTATACGTGTGTCCTGGGTTTGATTGCCTCTATATCTATACGTGTGTCCTGGATTTGATTTCCTCTATATCTATATGTGTGTCCTGGCTTTGCTTTCCTCTATACTGTATCTATACGTGTGTCCTGGCTTTGATTTCCTCTATATCTACACGTGTGTCCTGGCTTTGATTTCCTCTATATCTATACGTGTGTCCTGGATTTGATTTCCTCTATATCTATATGTGTGTCCTGGCTTTGCTTTCCTCTATACTGTATCTATACGTGTGTCCTGGCTTTGATTTCCTCTATATCTATACGTGTGTCCTGGCTTTGATTTCCTCTATATTTATACGTGTGTCCTGGATTTGATTTCCTCTATATCTATACGTGTGTCCTGGATTTGATTTCCTCTATATCTATACGTGTGTCCTGGGTTTGATTTCCTCTATACTATATCTATACGTGTGTCCTGGGTTTGATTTCCTATACTATATCTATATGTGTGTCCTGGCTTTGATTTCCTCTATATATCTATAAGTGTGTCCTGGGTTTGATTTCCTCTATATCTATATGTGTGTCCTGGGTTTGATTTCCTCTATATCTATATGTGTGTCCTGGCTTTGATTTCCTCTATATCTATACGTGTGTCCTGGCTTTGATTTCCTCTATACTGTATCTATATGTGTGTCCTGGGTTTGATTTCCTCTATATCTATACGTGTGTCCTGGCTTTGATTTCCTCTATACTGTATCTATATGTGTGTCCTGGGTTTGATTTCCTCTATATCTATATGTGTGTCCTTGCTTATGTGTGTCCTGGCTTTGATTATTTCCTCTATATCTATATGTGTGTCCTGGCTTTGATTTCCTCTATATCTATACGTGTGTCCTGGATTTGATTTCCTCTATATCTATATGTGTGTCCTGGCTTTGATTTCCTCTATATCTATACGTGTGTCCTGGGTTTGATTTCCTCTATATCTATATGTGTGTCCTGGGTTTGATTTCCTCTATATCTATATGTGTGTCCTTGCTTTGATTTCCTCTATATCTATATGTGTGTCCTGGCTTTGATTTCATCTATATCTATACGTGTGTCCTGGATTTGATTTCCTCTATATCTATATGTGTGTCCTGGCTTTGATTTCCTCTATATCTATACGTGTGTCCTGGGTTTGATTTCCTCTATATCTGTACGTGTGTCCTGGGTTTGATTTCCTCTATACTGTATCTATACGTGTTTCCTGGGTTTGATTTCCTCTATATCTATACGTGTGTCCTGGCTTTGATTTCTAGACAACAGTACAATGTAAAGGCCACACAAAAATGTCAAATACAACTATGCAATGTTATGCTCAAATCTTCGCTTGACTCCAATTTCCTCAAACATGATAAATAGTTAACTGCATAAATGTCTAATCAAAATGTATCCTTTCCTCCAAGCACTTGCATCCTTTTGATTCCTTTGCAATAAGAACCTTGTAGAATAATGATCTATGTAGTTAATTATGAACAAATAATGCTGCTGGAATAGAGCTCAGTTCTATCTCTTTCTCTTTATCAGATACAAATTCAAGCTGCTTTATTGGCATGAAAAACACTGTGGCAATATTGCCAAAGCAACAATGTGTTCAATATACATTATAATAAAATTATAAACAATAGCATATAATAATATAAAATGTTAGTAAATAGTGATAGAACATTAAATACAAAAAGAAAATATAGAAATATAATAAATATAAAAAGATAAAAATGGAAAATGAAATTATAACAAACTTATAACTAAATAACTGTCATCTTCAATATTACATCACTACGACAATTACCATCATTATTACTACTAAACTACTACCACCACCACCATCATTAAACTGCTATCATTACCATCACCCTACTACCCATACCATTACTATTTGGAATGATAAAAAACAATAATAATAGAAAAAACAATAATAGTAATAACAATAATACTAATAATAAGTAAGTCACTATTTACTATGCAGATGTTATTGTATTATTATTGTTATTATTCAATACAGGATTATCTCTCTCTCTCTCTCTCTGTCTCTCTCTTCTCTCTCTCTCTCTGTGTGTGTCTTTCTCTCTGTCTCTGCCTCTCCCCCTCTGTCTCGCTCTCTCTCTGTCTCTCCTCTCTCTGTCTCTCACTGTGTCTGTGTCTCTGTATCTCTCTCTATCTCTCTGTCTCTCACTGTGTCTGTGTCTCTGTATCTCTGTCTCTCACTGTGTCTGTGTCTTTCTCTCTGTCTCTGCCTCTCTGTCTCCCTGTGTCTGTCTCTGTATCTCTCTCCTCTCACTGTGTCTGTGTCTCTGTCTCTCTCTCTATCTCTCTGTCTCTCACTGTGTCTGTGTCTCTGTATCTCTGTCTCTCACTGTGTCTGTGTCTCTGTATCTCTCTCTCTCTGTCTCTCCTCTCTCTGTCTCTCACTGTGTCTGTGTCTCTGTATCTCTCTCTCTCTCTGTCTCTCACTGTGTCTCTGTATCTCTCTCTCTCTCTCTGTCTCTCTTTTCCATTCTCTCATTATATCCAGGTTATCCTTTAAAGGTTTTGTGAAGTGTTCCTAGTTGCTATTCCAATGTACAGTATTGGGACAGGGCCCCCTACTCTGTGTTTGACTGACAGTCATGTCTCTGTTTATTTGCCACTGGGGAATATAATAGTCCTGCTGAGGATCAATACCACACATGAATGCATGAACACATGAACGCATGAAAGCACCACGCATGAATGCATGAACACATGAACGCATGAAAGCACCACGCATGAATGCATGAACACATGAAAGCACCACGCATGAATGCATGAACACATGAAAGCACCACGCATGAATGCATGAACACATGAAAGCACCACGCATGAATGCATGAACACATGAAAGCACCACGCATGAACACATGAACGCATGAAAGCACCACGCATGAATGCATGAACACATGAACGCATGAAAGCACCACGCATGAATGCATGAACACATGAACGCATGAAAGCACCACGCATGAACACATGAAAGCACCACACATGAATGCATGAACACATGAACGCATGAAAGCATGATAGCACCACTCATGAATGCATGAACGCATGAAAGCACCACGCATGAATGCATGCACGCACACACACTGATTGACACACTGGTCCATGTGAGGTGCTAACAGGATATTATGTTTGCTATCGTCTTTCAGCCCTGCAAACTCTAGGTTTATTTCCTGACAGAATAGAAACCTTCATCAGTGAGTCTGATAGCTGATCGTCAGGATGACTGGAACCATCCCCTCTCAATTCTCCCCCCTTCTCTATCTCTCTCTGTCAATTCAATTTCAATTTAAAGGTTTTTATTGACATGGAAAACATATGTTTACATTGGCAAAGCAACTCAAACAGATAATAAACAAAAGTGAAATAAACAATAAATGAATAAATAACAGTTAACATTACACTCGGAAATGTTCCAAAGGAATAGAGACATTTCATATGTCATATTATGTCTATATACAGTCTTGTAATGATGTGTAAATAGCCAAAGTACAAAAAGGAAAATAAAAAAACATAAATATAGGTTGTATTTACAATGGTGTCTTATTCTTCACCGGTTGCCCTTTTCTTGTGTCAACAGGTCACACATCTTGCTGCTGTGATGCACACTGTGTTATTTCACCCAGTAGATACAGGAGTTTATCAAAATTGGATTTATTTTCAAACTCTTTGTGGGTCTGTGTAATCTGAGGGAAATATGTGTCTATAATATGGCCATACATTTGGCCGGAGGTTAGGAAGTGCAGCTCAGTTTCCACCACATTTTGAGTCTGTAAATAGTCAAAGATCTCCTTAATTCTGGGTCAGGTATTCTGCCACTGTGTACTCTCTGTTTAGGGCCAAATAGCATTCTAGTTTGCTCAGATTTTTTGTTCATTCTTTCCAATGTGTCAAGTAATTATCTTTTTGTTTTCTGATGATTTGGTCAGGTCTAAATGTGTTGCTGTCCTGGGGCTCTGTGGGAACTGTTAGTGTTTGTGAACAGAGCCCCAGAACCATCTTGCTTTTGGGACTCTTCTCCAGGTTCAGTTTGCTTTAGGTGATGGCAATGTTATGGAAAGTTTGGGAAAAGCTTCCTTTTAGGTGTTTGTAGAATTGAACAGGACTTTTCTGGGTTTTGATAATTGGCTGCTATCAGCCTAATTCTGCTCTCCATTAATTATTTGGTGTTTTACTTTGTACGTTGAGGATATTTTTGCAGAATTCTGAATGCAGAGTCTCAATTTATGTTCTTTTTGATGGCATAGAAGGCCCTTCTTCGTTCATAGCTTTGTGGAAGTTACCTGTGGTGCTGATGTTTAGGCCGAGGTATGCATAGTTTTTTGTGTGTTGTAGGGCAACGGTGTCAGGATGGAATTTGTATTTGTGGTCCTGGCAGTTTGACCTTTTTTGGAACACCATTATTTTTGTCTTACTGAGATTTACTGTCAGGGCCCAGGTCTGACAGAATCGGTGCAGAAGACCTAGGTGCTGCTGTAGGCCCTCCTTGGTTGGGGACAGAAGCACCAGATCACCAGCAAACAGTAGATATTTGACTTCAGATAATAGTATTCAATGGGCTTTATTAGCATGGGAAACATATGTTTACATTGCCTAAGCAAGTGAAATAGATAAACAAAAAGTGAAATAAACAATAAAAAAACAGTAAACATCACACACAAGTTCCAAAGGAATAAAATATCAAATTATGTCTACATACAGTGTTGTAACAATGTGCAAATGGTTAAAGTACAAAAGGGGAAATAAATAAGCATGGGTTTTATTGCCAACGGTGTTTAAAACTTCACTGGTTGCCCCTTTCTAGTGGCAACAGGTCACAAATCTTGCTGCTGTGATTGCACACTGGTATTTCACCAACTAGATATGGGAGTTTATCAAAGTTGAATTTGTTTTCTAATTCTTTCCACCTCTCTCTCTCTATGGTTGTCAATGTATAGCGCACGCTTTGTTTATAAACAATCCTTTAAATAAAGGTATATTCACAGAGAGAGAGAGAGAGAGAGAGAGAGAGAGAGAGAGAGAGAGAGAGAGAGAGAGAGAGAGAGAGAGAGAGAGAGAAATATGTTTAAGTTCATTTTATATTATTTATTTCACATTCTTTGGCAAAGTAAACGTTTCCCATGCCAATAAAGCCCATTGAATTGAATAGAATTGAGAGAGAATCCTAATCCTTTTTATTTCCATAGCTGCTGAAACCAACCTTACTGTTACTCCTTTTCTCCTTCTCAAACCTCCATTGTCTTCTCCTTAACCTTTCATCCCTCACTCTTCTATCTGCTCCAAAGCTAAGTGTTTTCCCTCTTTCCTTTCTGCCCCTGGGAGTAGGAGGATAATGAGGAAGGAACAGTCGACAGGAAGTGTGTGTGTGTGGAGTATGTGCGCGTGTGTCCATTCCCTCCCATCTCTCATGGGGATAGTCAATCAAATGGAAGCTCTTGGTTTTCTTGCAGTGAGAATGTGAGTATTACCGATGATTGACAGAGCGACATTGACCCCACTCTTCCCACCATCAAACCACTCTCTCTCTGTCTCTCACTCTCTGTCTGTCTCTCTCTCTGTCTGTTTCTATCTCTGTCTCTGTTTGTCTGCCTGTCTGTATCTATTTCTCTGTTTCTCTGCCTCTCTGTGTCTCTCTCTCTCTCCTTTCTCGAATATGTATTTTCATTCTCTTCTCATCAACAATCTGCTGTCACTCTAGGCCCACATGTCTGCCAGTCACTAACCATCTAAGATGAACGGTGCTTCATTACACTTTTCATCCTCTTTTCAAGATTTAGATAAGCATATAGTGACTTCAAACAGCTGCACTCCTCCTACAGTACAGTACTGTACCTTCTTTTAAATGTGGCTTGAGGGTCATTTGGCCAGTGGGAGTTGGAAGAGAGGATTGGAGGAGGGGGTTCCAGAGAGAAGGCAGTGCCATGTTGTACTGCATGCTCCTGGCTTGATTAACAGCACTTTGATGGAATTCTTGTTCAAGCACAAAGCCAATGAAAGCATACAGTATTAATAGTGATGAAAACAAACACTTGTCATGGAGCCTGTTGCTTAATGAGGCCTGTTAAAACTCTATGAACATGTTTAATCATCTGTGAAGACAGAAACAGGAGACAGAATTCGGCAGATCAACGTTTCTCCCTCTGGGCACAGAAGTGATTAGCGGTAACTGTGTGCCTGTGTGTGTGTGAGACAGAGAGAGAGTGTGAGTGCATGTGTGTGTGCTAACTGTGACACTGTGTGTCATGTTTTTCTGTCTGTTTACTGTATCATATAGAACACCTGATTGTATACTGATAGTGTGTCACACCCTGATCTGTTTCACCTGTCTTTGTGATTGTCTCCACCCCCCCTCCAGGTGTCGACAATCTTTCTCATTATTCCCAGTGTATTTCTACCTGTGTTCTCTGTTTGTCTGTTGCCAGTTCATTTTGTTTTGTGAAACCTACCAGCGGTTTTCCCCTTGCTCCTGTCTGTTCTAGTTCCTGTTTTCTAGTTTTCCCAGTTTTGACCCCCTCTGTACGTTGCCACACCACACTGGATTATTGACCCCCTGCATGCAAGGGCCTGCTCTGTCCCTGAGACTGCCTGCCGTTCTGGACCGTTTGAACCCTATCTGGATTATTGACCCTTTCCTGCTCTGTCCCTGAGACTGCCTGTTGTTCTGGACCGTTTGAACCCTATCTGGATTACTGACCTCTGCCTGCCCTTGACCTGTCATTTTGCCTGACCCTGTACTAGTAATACATGTTTGTTACTTCAACACTGTCTGCATCTGGGTCATACCTGAAATGTGATATAGTGTCTTATTAAAATAAACAGTCCATAGCCTATAGAGGCGTCAGGAGAGGTGTACATTTGTTTGATAGGTCACAGACGTATAGCTCCACATGTAATTGAGTTGCAGTAGTTTTGCATGATGAGTGGTTGAGGAGAATGGTGTTTTTATCAGAAGTGCCTGGGTTCCAATTGCGGAAACAGAGGGAGACAGACTTAGAAAATGGAATGAGGGGATGTATAGGGGAGAGAGTTGAAAACTGAAAATTGAGAGCGAGGGTTAGAGTAAAACCGAGAGTGATAAAAAATAGATGAGATACACAAACTCTATTTCCCTGCCTGTGTTCTCCTTTGGCCTGTGGGAGTTTCAGTAAGTCAGTCAGTCAATCCGTCAATCATTCTGTCACTTAGTCTGTCAGTAGTAAGTCAGTCAGTCAGAACTCTTGTGTACCATTGAACTTTACCCTATCCAAAGACGAAGTGATTTCCAAAGGTCCCTGCTGAACAAAGGCAGAACTATCAACGTCTCTGAACAATTTCCTGCAAAGAATACAGGATGCAAAGAAAGCTGCCATTGTCCTCTTTTCATTTACGGTCATTGGAAATTTGGTAACAAACTCAATCAATTCCCAGTGATCCCTGACGAACAATGACTTGACGCTGAATAGTCTTCAACGTAAACCCTTCCCTTAAGAGACAAGACATGTCACAGCTGCATTCTCTGTATGCTTGCAAGCAATTCCAATGTGGAGAACACTTGGTAGAGGGAACACACCCCATGCTTGCACAGCAATAGCATTCACTAACAGCTCCCGAATGGGGGAAAAACACACACACACACCGACTCACAAATATTCTTCTTTCATTTGACGCATGCTGCTGCCTCTCCATAGCATTTACAGACATGGTACAGAAGGGAACACAAAGCCCAAAAACATTATTTCCAAACGTATTATCCTTATTGGTTTCTTACTATCCCTCTGTGTACGTCCCTGACTGTGGATTATTTCCTGCCCATTGTCACCCTTCTTCTCCTTTCTCTCTCCACCAGCTTGAAGCTTTCATTCTCTATTGCAAAATTAGTCAAATGTGTATGTGCATTTTTGCATGCTGGCGCGCTTGTGTATGTCTGTTGCTGCCTGCATTTCTGTGTGTGTGTGTGTTTGTGCCTGCCTGCCTGCACGCTTATGTGTGTGCGTGACTGCATGTGTGTGTGCATGATTTCCTTCACGTGTGTGTACGTGCATACGCATGCATGTTTTTGTGTGATGAATCAGTCCTCCCTCAGCTTGATATGTCTCCAGCACTGAATCCTTTAAAGCCTCTCAAGCACACCCTGATTTACTTAGCATTTTAGGGCTTTGTCCCAAATGACAACCTATTCCCTAGATTAGTACAACAGCACCCTATGGGCTCTGGTAAAAAGTAGTGCACTATGTAGGGAATAGGGTGTCATTTTTGACTAGGGCCTCCATTAGGAAGAGAAGCCAAATAATTACTTAGGTTAAATGGTTAGCAGTTCCTCATAGAAAAGCCCTCGTTTTCCCTGCTACACTCAATAATTCATTTATTTCTCTGTTAACTTTTGTCCATTGCCATAAACTTGTGGCTTGGCATGAAAGAGAGAATACACAGCCTGAACATGGAGCGTTTCACAGTTCAAAGTCAATGATGGATGCTGTGTTGATTCTGTTCCCAGTGGATTCACAGGGGAAAGTCAAAACCAAACTCCTGTAGATATTATAGCAGTATCAAAACAGTGGCATTATTGAAATATGAATACGTACATTTCTAGCTTAAAGGGAGATATTTCTGTATTTCATTTTCAATAAATGTACGAAACTTTGTTTCCACTTTGTCATTATGGAGTTTTGTGTGTAAATGGGTGAGTAAAATAATGAGCGTAATCCATTTTGAATTCAGGCTGTAACTCAACAGAATGTGGAATAAGGGGTACGGACACTGAAGGCACTGTAAATAAGTCAACATTGATCAAGTAAATGATAGCACCATAGTAAGAAATATACTGTTATTACAGAAAGGGTGAGAGCTTAGTAACACCTGCATCCACACCGATGCTAAGACCATGTCATCCCAAATGGCACCCTATTCCCTACACAGTGCATTACTTGCTGACCGGTAACCCTATAGGGCCTGTGAGCCTTATGGGTCCTGATCAAAAGTAGCGCACTATATAGGGAATAGGGTGCCACTTGGGACACAGGCCATCTTCTTGCTAGAGAGAAAAGATCAATCACCACTTCCTATGCAACACTGTGAGGTCTCAGGGCATGTGGACCAATCAGGCAATTCCCCTTCACAGTGAATTACTTTTACATTCTCATTTTAGTCATTTAGCAGAGGCTCTTATCCAGAGTGACTTACAGTAGTGAGTGGATACATTTTCATATGGTATCATCTTGTTAACCATCCTTCACACTCCTCACAGACAGACAGACAGACAGACAGACAGACAGACAGACAGACAGACAGGTGCACGGAAGCAGTCAAGCACACTCACTCACTCACACACAGACAAACATACAGACATGTGCACGGAAGCAATCAAGTACACTCACTCACTCACTCACACACAGACAGACAGACATGCGCACAGAAGCAGTCAAGCGCGCACATGCACACACATACACACACACATACACCACACAGATGGCATTCACTGGAAAATGAACAAACTTTTCTGCTTTGAACAACCCGGTCTCAAAATCTATTCATATTCAATATAACACACATTATACATGTACATATTTTCTGATTAAAACAACAAGGATCAGGCATTACATATACACACCCTCCACTACACAAACATTTGCACTAACTCACACGTGCTCGAAAGCATGCACGCACACATGCACACGCAAACACAGACAAGTGCACTGCAGCACTCCCACACATGCACACGCAAACACAGACATGTGCACTGCAGCACTCCCACACATGTACACGCAAACACAGACATGTGCACTGCAGCACTCCCACACATGTACACGCAAACACAGACATGTGCACTGCAGCACTCCCACACATGTACACACAGACATGCACACACACACACAACATTCCCCCCCTAAAGGTTTGCACTGGAAAATGAACACTCCTTTCTGCTCTGAATAACCCGTCTCAAAAACTATTCACATTCAATGTCCAGACACACATTATACATGTGCATGTTTTACACACAAAAAAAGGATCCGACATTATTGACACAATGCTTCTTTCTCCACTGATAACGTGCCATTCCATCTCCTATTAAAATGATCGGAAGGTTAAAATGTATTTTAAGGTTTTCACTTACTTTTCTGAGCACTAACAGTCTTTATACTGAACAAATATAGGAATGCAATAAACATTTTTTTCAGCAATCTACTGAGTTACAATTCATATAAACTAAATACGTCAATTTAAATAAATTCATTAGGCCCTAATCTAAGAATTTCACATGATTGGGCAGGGGAGCAGCCAATCAACATTTATTTCTACCCACAAAAAGGCTTTATTACAGACAGAAATCCTCAGTTTCATCATCTGTCTGGGTGGCTGGTCTCAGACGATCCAGCAGGTGAAGAAACTGGATGTGGAGGTCCTGGGTTGGCATGGTCACACGTGGTCTGTGGTTGTGAGGCCAGTTGGACATACTGCCAAATTCTCTAAAACAAAGTTGGAGGTAGAGAAATTAACATTCAATTGTCTGGCAACAACTCTGGTGGACATTCCTGCAGTCAGCATGCCAATTGCACACTCCCTTAAAACTTGAGACATCTGTGGCATTGTGTTGTGTGACAAAACTAAACAATTTAGAGTGGCCATGTATTGTCCCCAGCACAAGGTACACCTGTGTAATGATCATGCTGTTTAATCAGGTTCTTGATATGCCACACCTGTCAGGTGGCTGGATTATCTTGCCAAAGGACAAATACTCAATAACAGGGATGTAAATAAATTTGTGCACCAAATGTGAGAAAAATACGCGTTTTGTGAGTATGGTAAATTTCTGAGATCTTTTATTTCAGCTCATGAAAGATGAGGCCAACACTTACTTTACAAGTTGAATTTATATTTGTGTTCAGTATATTTAGCCAACTTTACTGCATTGTCAGAAATATACTGGTGTATCATACCTTCCAACTGGGCACAGACATAATTTTACCATCTAGTTTTTATTTCATTCTGGTTGAGTTGTCAACTAATGTCAATTCAACGTGATCACCATGTCATTGAATTTAGGTAAAACATTGGGTGAAAAAAATATGAAATCCCCATACGTTGCAAATCCAATCAGTGTTCCACATTGATTCAATGTCATCAACACGTACAAACACACACCACACACTGTATCTGCGTCAGAGCTTCTACTTGACCTTTCGGAGCACACCTGAGAGATGGTGAAGACCTGAGATGTGTTCTGTTTTTTTCATGTTCCCTCTCCATGGGGTTTTTAGCAGCAGGCTTATGATCAATTACCCCCAGTGCCCTGTTAGCCTGCATAGCCTTACCACCCCCATGTGTGTACACTGAAGAGTCTCTAGAAACACACACACACATAACACAAGACTAACAAAGGACGACGTTCTGAGATACAGAGGGTCAAGGAGAAAGGGAAGGCTGTGAGTCAGAGACAGACACTAAGAGTAGAGTGGAGAGGCAGAGGAAACTGAAAGAGGCTGATGTCCCATGTCAGTCACCCAGGCTAGGGCTCAGTGACAGCGGGTCAGGCACAGTGAATGATTGCATTAGATCCAGCTCATAAGCCCTAGAGGCTCAGCTCTGTGTGCCCTCTAAGCCGTCCCATCTCTCAGCCTCAGCCAGGGGATTAGGTCCTGGGCATCGCACCGCTGGGCCACAGCCTGGCTGAGACAAAGGCATGGAGCCCCACTACAGACACTCAAATTAGAGAGGAGGGGCGGAGGGAGAAGGAGGGAGCGATTTGCGAGAGGGAACATTGGAGGCAGAGAGGCAGAAAGAGAATAAGTGGACTGAGGAGAGGGATTGGATAAAGAAGGAGGATGGCAAGATAAGTGATCAGATCAAGTGAGTAAGTTAGAGCTTTGTCTTTTATGTTTGTCCTTTTTATTTGGATTTGGATTAGAGTAGTATTTTTGATTGACCGGATAATTTAATTTGTATCTTATGGCTTCATGGTTCTACTCCTTCTGTTTAACAGGCACCTCCTCCTCCCCCTCCTCTTCCTTCTCCTCATCATCACTGTCTTTTTCCTCCTCCCTATCCCTACCCCCTCCTTTCCTCCCTCTATCTCTCTAACTCACCCACTCTGTCTGTCCAGAGGGCTCCATATAGTCTGATTAGAAAGCCAAAGCTGTTGTTTGTATAGTGATTTCATGACTGGCTACCCCTCATTCTCCTGGGGCTCCTCTACTGACTCAGCAAGACCACTTACTGCCCTCTCCCCTACCTCTCTAACACAACCCTTAGTCCTTTACCCCTACCCCTCATCTCTCTAACACAACCATTAGACCTCCCCCTACCACTCATCTCTCTAACACAACCCTTAACCCTCCCCCTACCTCTCATCTATCTAACACAACCCTTAGACCTCCCCCTACCTCTCATCTCTCTAACACAACCCTTAGCCCTCCCTTACCTCTCATCTCTCTAACACAACCCTTAGCCCTTTGCCCCTACCTCTCATCTCTCTCTAGACCTCTACCTCTCATCTCTCACAACCCTTAGACCTCCCCCTACCTCTCATCTCTCTAACACAACCCTTAGACCTCCCCCTACCTCTCATCTCTCGAACACAACCCATAGCCCTTTACCCCTACCTCTCAAACACAACCCTTAACCCTCCCCCTACCTCTCATCTCTCTAACACAACCCTTAGCCCTTTACTCCCACCTCTCAATTCTCTAACAAAATCCTTAGACCTCCCCCTACCCCTCATCTCTCTAACACAACCCTTAGCCCTCCCCCTACCTCTCACCTCTCTAACACAACCCTTAGCCCTCCCCCTACCTCTCATCTCTCTAACACAACCCTTAGCCCATCACCCCTACCTCTCATCTCTCTAACACAACCCTTAGCCCTCCCCCTCATCTCTCTAACACAACCCTTAGCCCTCCACCCACCTCTAATCTCTCTAACACAACCCTTAGCCCTCTTCTTCTACCCCTCATCTCTCTAACACAACCCTTATCCCTCCCCCTTCCTCTCGTCTCTCTAACACAACCCTTAGCTCTCCCCCTACCCCTCATCTCTCTAACATAACCCTTAGCCCTTTACCCCCACCTCTCGTTTCTCTAACACATCCCCTAGACCTCCCCCTACCCGTCATCTCTCTAACACAACCCTTAGCCCTCCCCCTACCTCTCATCTCTGTAACACAACCCTTAGCCCTCTTCCTACCTCTGATCTCTCTAACACAACCCTTACTCCTCTTCCTCTACCCCCTGCTGGCTCTCTTGTCCCTCCTCAGTCAGAGAAGCAATGTTTTCAGATAGAGGTGCAGCTGCTCCCTCCTGCCAAGTTCTCTCAGGCTGCCAGGGCCAGCCCACAGCCCATGATAGAGGACAATAGAGCCCCTGGGATCTGGTGGTCCTATCTGTGTTTGGTGGCTAGGCAGAGTCTGTATCCCCTTTGTGTAGCCAACCCCAGAATATATATATATATATTCTCTCTCTCAAACATGTTTGCCTTTTGATGTTGAATGGCATGCGTGTGTGTCAAATAAAATCCATAGATTAGGGCCTAATAATTTCCATATATGAACTGAAACTCAGTAAAGTCTTTAAATGTTCAGTGTACATATACACAGTGCATTCAACAATTAGACCCCTTCCCTTTTTCCACATTTTGCTACCTTACAGACTTCTAAAATGTATTAAATAAAAACCTTAATTAATCTAAACACAATACCTCATAACGACAGTCCATAATTACTCTAAGAGATAGTCAGTCAATATGGAACATTTTCAAACATTTGACTGGTTCTGTATATACAAAGGTGTGAAATGGACAGAATTATAATAGTAGTTATATAGGATGAGCCTACAGTATATACATATAAACCTGACCTTAGAGATCCTTTTAATTCTCTATTTGGTTAGGTCAGGGTGTGACTAGGGTGGGAAATCTATGTTTTCTATTTCTTTGTTGGCCTGGTATGGTTCCCAATCAGAGGCAGCTGTCTATCGTTGTCTCTGATTGGGGATCATACTTAGGCAGCTTTTTCCCAGCTGTAGTTTGTGGGATCTTGTTTTTGTATTGTTGCTGTTGAGCCCCACAAGGCTGTACGTTTCATTGGTTTCTCTTTCTTGTTTTTGTTGCTGGTTATCATTAAATATGATTAACCTAACATACCACCACCTACCCCACCACTTGGTCCGACCATTCTTACAATGACGAGCGTAACATATGTAAACATTATTGAATGTTCAGTGAATATGTACAGAGGTCAGCAGTCTCGTGTGTGTGTGTGTGTGTGTGTGTGTGTGTGTGTGTGTGTGTGTGTGTGTGTGTGTGTGTGTGTGTGTGTGTGTGTGTGTGTGTGTGTGTGTGTGTGTGTGTGTGTGTTTGCCACAAAGATTAACAATAAGCTCATTCCCAGAAGGCTTGATGAAGTATTAAACAGTAGACACACACCATGTTGCCTCGGAACTCTAACAACCAGCATCTCTTTGGTTTATAGTATTTCTTCAAAAGTGCTTCTTTCACACATTTTTTAAACAGAAAAGCAAACCTATTTTAAAATACACCAGTTATGACTGGAGTCACATGTTCACAAACACTCAGCGTTGGCAAACATGGAATATTGCCCTAATTGAATATCATTCCAGATAATAGCTTTTTTTTAGGAAGATGTACCAATACATTTACGTCATTTAGCAGACCCTCTTATCCAGAGCAATTAGGGTTAAATGCCTTGCTCAAGGACACATTGACAGATTAGTTCACCTTGTCGGCTCTGGGATTCAAACCAGCGCCCTTTCTGGTCACTGGTCCAACGCTCTTACCCGCTAGCCTACCTGCCGCCCCACACAAGATCAACATGCACACCCATAGAAACTTGATTTAGCTACTCAATTTAACACGATTGGATATACGTATATAATGAACACACATGCAGAGGCACACGTGAATACTTTGGAAAGAACACTCAACACTGCACCAACTTTGCGCTCCAACCAATGTGCAAGAATTGAAGAACAAACTAAATTGGAGTGAAGAAGAAATTCAACAACTCTTGGAGGACAGTGGACGTTGATTAAAATAAGTCTTGTTAAATAACCTCGTTTTGGGCCGTAGTCTTCATCAGTGTTTCTCAAGTACTTTATTTGGATCCAAAGGAAAGCATTGTAATTTCAAATGGGATGTCTCTGATGGTGAGCATGCAGATGCTGAGAATTCATTAGGCTTGGGAACAACTCTGAGTCTCCTTGTTATTCAATCAGTGGTGCAGATTGGTCACTATACCACTTCTCTAATGAATCCCTGTCCTGCCTAGCTCTCACCCGGCTCCCTCACTTACTCCCCAGTCTCTCTCTCTCTCCCTCCGTCTCTCTCTCCCTCCGTCTCTCTCTCCCACCTCCTCTCTCCCTCCGTCTCTCTCTCCCTCCGTCTCTCTCTCCCGCCGCCTCTCTCTCCCTCCGTCTCTCTCTCCCGCCGCCTCTCTCTCCCGCCGTCTCTCTCTCCCGCCGTCTCTCTCTCCCGCTAACTCTCTCTCCCTCCGTCTCTCTCTCCCTCCGTCTCTCTCTCCCACCGTCTCTCTCTCCCGCCGTCTCTCTCTCCTGCCACCTCTCTCTCCCGCCATCTCTCCCTCCCTCCATCTCTCTCCCTCCCTCCATCTCTCTCCCTCCCTCCATATCTCTCCCTCCCACCATCTCTCTCTCTCCGGCCATCTCTCCCTCCCTCCCTCCATCTCTCTCTCTCTCTCTCTCTCTGTGAAGCAGTGAAGGAATATGAGCAATATCCCATACACTGTGTCGCACTCACCCTTTGCAAAGTAATGAGGTAAAAAAGAAAGGGAGCGAGAGAAAGAAAGAATAAACAAAGAGTGATGTAGAAAATACACATGGCTTCAGGCTTTGTTAGGAGCCTCCACCATAACCGAAACGGACAGCTCTATACTGGGTTTATGGAGATTTCATTATGGTCATGGATAGTGCGCACACACACACGCATGTACGTCAATGTGCAATTACACACATACACTCAGACGCACATGCTCATGCACACATATGCACACATAGACACCACATACTTACGTATGCAAACACAAACAGAGACGTATGCACTCATGCTCACATACACACACAACGTGGATCAGAAAACTCCTTTCCCAAAAATCTCTGTAACTCCTGGGAACTGTCATTATACAGAAGTAGTCATTTCTGGCACTGAAAATCTTTCTTTTCCAAAAAGGAAAATAAATCTTCATGGAGCATATTCAAATGTCTTCATATACATTTTTAGATACTGTCAGCAATAGTCTACTTCCCTCTTATCAAAATAGGTAAACGTTCAAACTTTATCTCTCCCTCCATTTCCCTATGGGAGAGCGTTACTTTGAGGAAAATCTCTAAAAAAAATTACCTTTACCTCCAATTCCATCACCTTAAAAAGTGATGACACCTAAAGAGTTTACCATCAATGGGATGTCATGTACCTCGTCATCACCATGGCAGAAAAGCCTTGGAGTGAGACATATACAATCTAATATGGCCACCTCCGTCAACACATCTTCATTATACAGACGGATCAATGTACGTATGTACGTACTTACCTACGTACCTACGTACCTACCTACCTACCTACCTACCTACCTACCTACAATTAACACTGTAGCTGAAATACCTTATTAGAAATCACATCCAGTCAACACAGAATGTTCTCACTCTCTCCTGCCGGCTTTCTTTTGTGGACAAGGGATGAAAATGAAACAGTAATAATATTTTATTAAATGTTTTTAAGTATATTATGTGAAAAATCCAATAGATGGCAGAGAGAAAAGCTTCTATATATCCCTGAGGTGCGTTGATAAATGCAGCAGGGTGGAAATACCTGCTACCTTATTTGATATGGACCTCACAGACTCTCTCCATCCTAGATGGACTAATTACACAGTGAGCTCCAAAAGTATTGAGGTAGCAACACATTTGTGGTTGTTTTGGCTCTGTACCCCAGCACTTTGAATTTTAAATTATACAAAGTATAATTGCAGACTGTCTGCTTGAATTTTGGGGTATTTTCATCCATATTGGGTGAACCGTTTAGAGATTGTATATTCACATATGTGCATTAACCTCTTACACTTATGGTGGCGCTATTTCATTTTTGGAAGAAAAACGTTCCCGTTTTAAACAAGATATTTTGTCACAAAAAGATGCTCGACTATGCATATAATTGCTACTGTTCGAAAGAAAACACTCTGACGTGTCCAGAAATACAAATATCTTCTCTGTGCGTGCCCTTTAACGTGAGCTTCAGGCAAAACCAAGATGACTTGGCATCCAGGAAATGACAAGGATTTTTGAGGCTCTGTCTTTCATGATCTCCTTATATGTCTGTGAACGCAAGAGGAATGAGTCTGCCCTTTCTGTCGTTTCCCCAAGGTGTCTGCAGCATTGTGACGTATTTGTAGGCAGATCGTTGGAAGATTGACCATAAGAGACCACATTTACCACGTGTCCGCCCGGTGTCCTGCGCCGAAATTGGTGCGCAAAAGTCACCTGCCAGTATTTTTCCATGGGGCACAGAGAGAGAAGCAAGCTTCCAAGAACTGCATGTCAATGAAGAGATATGTGAAAAAACACCTTGAGGATTGATTCCAAACAACGTTTGCCATGTTTCGGTCGATATTATGTAGTTAATCCGGAAAAAGTTTCACGTTGTAGGTGACTGCATTTTCGGTTCGTTCCGGTAGCCAGGCGCAATGTAGAAAACGGAACGATTTCTCCTACACACAGACGCTTTCAGGAAACACTGCGCATTTGGTATGTGGCTGGGAGTCTCCTCATTGAAAACATCAGAAGCTCTTCAAAGGTAAATGATTTTATTTATTTGGTTATCTGGCTTTTGTGAAAATGTTGCGTGCTACATGCTACACAAAATGCTATGCTAGCTTTGCATACTCTTACACAAATTAGTCAATTTCTATGGTTCAAAAGCATATTTTGAAAATCTGAGATGACAGTGTTGTTAAGAAAAGGCTAAGCTTGAGAGCAAACGCATTATTTTAATTTTATTTGCGATTTTCAGAAATCGTTAACGTTGCGTTATGCTAATGAGCCTGAGGCTTAGTCACAATCCCGGATCCGGGATGGGGAGTTTCAAGAGGTTAAAGTAGTAAAAGTGAAGTATTCTGTTCCATATTCATTGTACGCAATGACTACATCAAGTGTGTGACTCGACAAACTTGATGGATGCATTTGCTGTTTGTTTTGGTTGTGTTTCAGATTATTTTATGCTCAATAGAAATGAATGGTAAATAACGTACTGTCTAATTTTGCAGTCACTTTTATTGTAAATAAGAATGAAATATGTTACTAAAAACGTATACATTACTGTGGATGCTACCATGATTACGGAAAATCCTGAATGAATTCTGAGTAATGATAATTGAGAAAGTTACAGAGGCTTAAATATCATACCCCCAAGACATGCTAACCCCTCACCATTACAATAACCAGGGATGTATGATATTTCTGTGGAATCACAAGCTTGATATAGTCATTGTGTACTATGAATATGGGACCAAATACTTATTTTATTACTACACATAAGTGAATTTGTCCGAATACTTTTGGGCCCCTAAAATGGGGGGACTATGTACAATAAGTGCTGTAGTTTCTAAATGGTTCACCCGATATGGATGAAAATGCCCACAAATTAAAGCTGACAGTCTGCACCTTAACTTCATAGTGATTGTATCTTTTCAAGAGCCAAAAAAACAACAGATGTGTCACTGTATTCATTTGTAATGTCAGGGCCGGTGCTTTATGGCCAGAGGTGATACACTGGTCACACAACAACACAGATCAGCACTGGTGCATACACATAAAGGGTGTGCCCCAAATGGCACGCTATTCCCTCTACTGTAGTGCACTGCTTTTTACTGGGACCCATGGGGGATCTGGTCAAAAGTAGTACACTACATAGTTAGTCGAGTGCCATTTGGGACATACAGTTGGGGCAAAAAAGTTTTTAGTCAGCCACCAATTGTGCAAGTTCTCCCACTTAAAAAGATGAGAGAGGTCTGTAATTTTCAACATAGGTACACTTCAACTATGACAGACATAATGAGAAAGAAAAATCCAGAAAATCACATTGTAGGATTTTTTATGAATTTATTTGTAAATTATGGTGGAAAATAAGTTTTTGGTCAATAACAAAAGTTTATCTCAATACTTTGTTATATACCCTTTGTTGACAATGACAGAGGTCAAACATTTTCTGTAAGTCTTCACTAGGTTTTCACACACTGTTGCTGGTATTTTGGCCCATTCCTCCATGCAGATCTCCTCTAGAGCAGTGATGTTTTGGGTTTGTTGATGGGCAACACGGACTTTCAACTCCCTCCAAAGATTTTCTATGGGGTTGAGATCTGGAGACTGGCTAGGCCACTCCAGGACCTTGGAATGCTTCTTGCAAAGCCACTCCTTCATTGCCCGGGCGGTGTGTTTGGGATCATTGTTATGCTGAAAGACCCAGCCACGTTTCATCTTCAATGAAGGCCACCAAAAATTCTGAGATTTCCATACCCAACTATAACATCTTCCGTCAAGATAGAACTGCCAAAGGGGGAGGAGTTGCAGTCTACTGCAGAGATAGCCTGCAAAGTAATGTCATACTTTCCAGGTCCATACCCAAACAGTTCGAACTACTAATTTTGAAAATTACTCTCTCCAGAAATAAGTCTCTCACTGTTGCCGCCTGCTACCGACCCCCCTCAGCTCCCAGCTGTGCCCTGGACACCATTTGTGAATTGATCGCCCCCCATCTAGCTTCAGAGTTTGTTCTTTTAGGTGACCTAAACTGGGATATGCTGAACACCCCGGCAGTACTACAATCTAAGCTAGATGCCCTCAATCTCACACAAATCATCAAGGAACCCACCAGGTACAACCCTAACTCTGTAAACAAGGGCACCCTCATAGACGTCATCCTGACCAACTGGCCCTCCAGATACACCTCCGCTGTCTTCAACCAGGATCTCAGCGATCACTGCCTCATTGCCTGTATCCACTAGGGAGCCGCAGTCAAACGACCACCTCTCATCACTGTCAAACGCTCCCTAAAACACTTCTGTGAGCAGGCCTTCCTAATCGACCTGGCCCGGGTATCCTGGAAGGACATTGACCTCATCCCGTCAGTTGAGGATGCCTGGTCATTCTTTAAAAGTAACTTCCTCACCATTTTAGATAAGCATGCTCCGTTCAAAAAATGCAGAACCAAGAATAGATACAGCCCTTGGTTCACTCCAGACCTGAGTGCCCTCGACCAGCACAAAAACATCCTGTGGCGGACTGCAATAGCATCGAATAGTCCCCGCGATATGCAACTGTTCAGGGAAGTCAGGAACCAATACACACAGTCAGTCAGGAAAGCTAAGGCCAGCTTCTTCAGGCAGAAGTTTGCATCCTGTAGCTCCAACTCCAAAAAGTTCTGGGACACTGTGAAGTCCATGGAGAACAAGAGCACCTCCTCCCAGCTGCCCACTGCACTGAGGCTAGGTAACACGGTCACCACCGATAAATCCATGATTATCGAAAACTAAAACAAGCATTTCTCAACGGCTGGCCATGCCTTCCGCCTGGCTACTCCATCATCGGCCAACAGCTCCGCCCCCACCGCAGCTTCTCGCCCAAGCCCTTCCAGGTTCTCCTTTACCCAAATCCAGATAGCAGATGTTCTGAAAGAGCTGCAAAACCTGGACCCGTACAAATCAACTGGGCTTGACAATCTGGACCCTCTATTTCTGAAACTATCCGCCGCCATTGTCGCAACCCCTATTACCAGCCTGTTCAACCTCTCTCTCATATCATCTGAGATCCCCAAGGATTGGAAAGCTGCCACAGTCATCCCCCTCTTCAAAGGGGGAGACACCCTGGACCCAAACTGTTACAGACCTATATCCATCCTGCCCTGCCTATCTAAGGTCTTCGAAAGCCAAGTCAACAAACAGGTCACTGACCATCTCGAATCCCACCGTACCTTCTCCGCTGTGCAATCTGGTTTCCGAGCCGGTCACGGGTGCACCTCAGCCATACACAAGGTACTAAACGATATCATAACCGCCATCGATAAAAGACAGTACTGTGCAGCCGTCTTCATCGACCTTGCCAATGCTTTCTACTCTGTCAATCACCATATTCTTATCGGGAGACTCAGTAGCCTCGGTTTTTCGGATGACTGCCTTGCCTGGTTCACCAATTACTTTGCAGACAGAGTTCAGTGTGTCAAATCGGAGGGCATGCTGTCCGGTCCTCTGGCAGTCTCTATGGGGGTGCCACAGGGTTAAATTCTCGGGCCGACTCTTTTCTCTGTATATATCAATGATGTTGCTCTTGCTGCGGGCGATTCCCTGATCCACCTCTACGCAGACGACACCATTCTATATACTTCCGGCCCGTCCTTGGACACTGTGCTATCTAACCTCCAAATGAGCTTCAATGCCATACAACACTCCTTCCGTGGCCTCCAACTGCTCTTAAACGCTAGTAAAACCAAATGCATGCTTTTCAACCGATCGCTGCCTGCACCCGCATGCCCGACGAGCATCACCACCCTGGATGGTTCCGACCTTGAATATGTGGACACCTATAAGTACCTAGGTGTCTGGCTAGACTGTAAACTCTCCTTCCAGACTCATATCAAACATCTCCAATCGAAAATCAAATCAAGAGTCGGCTTTCTATTCCGCAACAAAGCCTCCTTCACTCACGCCGCCAAACTTACCCAAGTAAAACTGACTATCCTACCGATCCTCAACTTCGGCGATGTCATCTACAAAATTGCCTCCAACACTCTACTCAGCAAACTGGATGCAGTTTATCACAGTGCCACTACAGCACCTTATACCACCCACCACTGCGACTTGTATGCTCTAGTCGGCTGGCCCTCGCTACATATTCGTCGCCAGACCCACTGGCTCCAGGTCATCTACAAGTCCATGCTAGGTAAGCTCCGCTTTATCTCAGTTCATTGGTCACGATGGCAACACCCATCCGTAGCACACGCTCCAGCAGGTGTATCTCACTGATCATCCCTAAAGCCAACACCTCATTTGGCCGCCTTTCGTTCCAGTACTCTGCTGCCTGTGACTGGAACGAATTGCAAAAATCCCTGAAGTTGGAGACTTTTATCTCCCTCACCAACTTCAAACATGTGCTATCTGAGCAGCTAACCGATCGCTGCAGCTGTACATAGTCTATTGGTAAATAACCCACCCATTTTCACCTACCTCATCCCCACACTGTTTTTATTTATTTACTTTTCTGCTCTTTTGCACACCAGTATCTCTACCTGTACATGACCATCTGATCATTTATCACTCCAGTGCTAATCTGCAAGGTTGTAATTATTTGCCTACCTCCTCATGCCTTTTGCACACAATGTATATAGACTCGCCTTTTTTGTACTGTGTTATTGACTTGTTAATTGTTTACTCCATGTGTAACTCTGTGTTGTCTGCTCACACTGCTAAGCTTTATCTTGGCCAGGTCGCAGTTGCAAATGAGAACTTGTTCTCAACTAGCCTACCTGGTTAAATAAAGGTGAAATAAGAATAAAAAAAATAATAAAATGCCCTTGCTGATGGAAGGAGGTTTTCACTCAAAATCTCACGATACATGGCCCCATTCTTTCTTTCTATGAATCTTTCATCAGACGCACATTACACTTTTTCACCATCCCTTGCTCTACCCCACACTTCTCTCTCTCCCCCCTCTCTGTACCCCCTAATACACCCTTCTACCGCTCTCTTCTCCTCCTCGACTCCATCTGTACACCCCCACCAACCGGCCGCCTCTCCACTCCTTACCCCTTGTCCTCTATCCCCACTCTACGCCCTTCATCCTGTCCTCTCCATCTGCTCTATTACCCTCTTCTCCCTTCCCCTTACCTCTCTGTCACTCCCAGTCCCCCTCCATTTGTTCTTCCTCCCAACCACACCATCCACACCACACACTACACCATCCACATAACATTTGAGTTAAATGTGATTATATTATAAAAATAAAGTGCACATTTTTCTCTAATGACCATATAATAAAAACATTGCAACTCCACCATGTGGCTGAATCAGTGGGAGCCCTGAGCTTGTTTCCCAGCAACAAGACAGTCCCATCTAGGGGTGATGGGAGACAGTGACACCCGAAGACTAATGTTCAGTCTAATCCAGAATTTCGTTTTTGTTGCCTTCACTGCGGAAAATCCCGCTTCGCAGAGATAGGATTTTGGAAATAGAAGCAACATTTTCAGTGCTTTTGTGGCTATCTCAGGATATTCAGTATTGATTTCAATCCAGAAGGTCGACAAAGATGAAGTTATCTCAAACATACTTTTAATGCCACCGTCATTTGCAACCTCAAGGAGTTGATCTTCTTCCTGCAAGAGGGCTAGAGAGTTGGCTGATGGAGTGACAAGGCTGGAGAATTGGATGATGGAGACACAAGGCTATGTAGGGATAGAGAGTTGACTGATGGAGAGACAAGACTAGAGAGTTGGCTGATGTAGGGAGAGACAGGGATAGAGAGTTGACTGATGGAGAGACAAGACTAGAGAGTTGGCTGATGTAGCGAGTGACAGTGCTACATAGTTGGCTGATGGAGGGAGAGACAGGGCTAGAGAGTTGGCTGATGGAGGGACAGGGCTAAACAGTTGGCTGATGGAGAGACATGACGAGAGAGTTGGCTGATGGAGGGAGAGACAGTGCTACATAGTTGGCTGATGGAGGGACAGGGCTAGAGAGTTGGCTGATGGAGGGACAGGGCTAAACAGTTGGCTGATGGAGAGACATGACGAGAGAGTTGGCTGATGGAGGGAGAGACAGGGCTAGAGAGTTGGCTGATGTAGGGAGAGACAGTGCTACATAGTTGGCTGATGGAGGGACAGGGCTAGAGAGTTGGCTGATGGAGGGACAGGGCTAAACAGTTGGCTGATGGAGAGACATGACTAGAGCGTTGGCTGATGGAGAGACATGGCGGGAGAGTTGGTTGATGGGGAGACAAGTCTAGGGAGTTGGCTGATGGAGAGACAGGGCCAGAGAGTTGTCTGATGGAGAGACAAGGCTAGAGAGTTGGCTTATGTAGGGAGAGAACAATGTCGGCCGATGGAGAGACAAGGCTATAGAGTTGGCTGACGGAAGGAGAAACAGGGCTAGAGAGTTGGCTGATGGAGAGACAGGGCTAGAGAGTTTCTGATGGAGAGACAATGCAGATTGTTTCCTGATGGAGAGACAAGGTAAGACATTTGGCTGACGGAGGTAGAGACAGGGCTAGAGAGTTGGCTGATGGAGGGAGAGACAGGGCTAGAGAGTTGGCCGATGGAGGGAGAGACTGGGCTAGAAAGTTGGCTGATGGAGGAAGATACAAGGGCTAGGGAGTTTTGCTGATGGAGGGAGAGTCGGGGCTAGAGAGTTGGCTGACGGAGGACAAGGCTATAGAGTTGGCTGACGGAGAGACAAGGCTAGAGAGTTGGCTGATTGAGAGACAATGCAAGATTGTTTCCTGATGGAGAGACAAGGTAAGACATTTGGCTGATGGAGGGAGAGACAGGGCTAGAGAGTTGGCTGATGGAGGGAGAGACAGGGCTAGAGAGTTGGCTGATGGAGGGAGAGACAGGGCTAGAAAGTTGGCTGATAGAGGGAGAGACAGGGCTAGAGAGTTGGCTGATGGAGGGAGATACAAGGGCTAGAGAGTTTTGCTGATGGAGAGACAGGGCTAGAGAGTTGGCTGATGGAGAGTCAAAGCTATAGAGTTGGCTGATGGAGGGAGGGAGAGACAGGGCTAGAGAGTTGGCTGATGGAGAGACAATGCAAGATTGTTTCCTGATGGAGAGACAAGGTAAGACATTTGGCTGACGGAGGTAGAGAGAGGGCTAGAGAGTTGGCTGATGGAGGGAGAGACAGGGCTAGAGAGTTAGCTGATGGAGGAAGATACAAGGGCTATGGAGTTTTGCTGATGGAGGGAGAGACGGGGCTAGAGAGTTGGCTGACGGAGAGACAAGGCTAGAGAGTTGGCTGATGGAGGGAGAGACAGGGCTGGAGAGTTGGCTGACAGAGAGACAATGCAAGATTTTTTCCTGGTGGAGAGACAAGGTAAGACATTTGGCTGATGTAGGGAGATACAAGGGCTAGAGAGTTTTGCTGAAGGAGGGAGAGACAGGGCTAGAGAGTTGGCTGATGGAGGGAGAGACATGGCTATTCAGTTGGTTGATGGAGGGAGAGACAGGGATAAAGAGTTGGCTGATGGCTAGTTGGCTGATGGAAGGAGAGACAGGGCAGTTGGCTGATGGAGGGAGAGACATGGCTATTCAGTTGGTTGATGGAGGGAGAGACAGGGATAAAGAGTTGGCTGATGGAGGGAGAGACAGGGTTGGCTGATGGAGGGACAGGGCTAGAGAGTTGGCTGATGGAGGGACAGGGCTAAACAGTTGGCTGATGGAGAGACATGACTAGAGAGTTGGCTGATGGAGAGACATGGCTAGAGAGTTGGTCGATGGGGAGACAAGGCTAGAGAGTTAGATGATGGGGAGACAAGTCTCGGGAGTTGGCTGATGGAGAGACAGGGCTAGAGAGTTGGCTGACGGAGAGTCAAGGCTACAGAGTTGGCTGATGGAAGGAGAAACAAGGCTAGACAGTTGGTTGATGGAGAAAGACACAAAGCTAGACAGTTGGTTTGTGTAGGGAGAGACAGGGCTGACGGAGAGACAAGGCTATAGAGTTGGCTGATGGAGGGAGGGAGAGACGGGGCTAGAGAGTTGGCTGATGGAGAGTCAAGGCTAGAGAGTTGGCTGATGGAGGGAGAGACAGGGCTAGAGAGTTGGCTGATGGAGGGAGAGACAGGGCTAGAGAGTTGGCTGATGGGGGAGAGACAGGGCTAGAGAGTTGGCTGATGGAGGGAGAGACAGCGCTAGAGAGTTGGCTGATGGAGGGAGAGACAGCGCTAGAGAGTTGGCTGATAGAGGGAGAGACAGGGCTAGAGAGTTTTGCTGATGGAGAGACAATGCAAGATTGTTTCCTGATGGAGAGAAAAGGTAAGACATTTGGCTGATGGAGGGAGAAACAGGGCTAGAGAGTTGGCTGATGGAGGGACAGGGCTAGACAGTTGGTTGATGGAGAAAGACACAAAGCTAGACAGTTGGTTTGTGTAGGGAGAGACAGGGCTGACGGAGAGACAAGGCTATAGAGTTGGCTGATGGAGGGAGGGAGAGACGGGGCTAGAGAGTTGGCTGATGGAGAGACAAGGCTAGAGAGTTGGCTGATGGAGAGACAATGCAAGATTGTTTCCTGATGGAGAGACAAGGTAAGACATTTGGCTGATGGAGCGAGAGACAGGGCTAGAGAGTTGGCTGATGGAGGGAGAGACAGGGCTAGAGAGTTGGCTGATGGAGGGAGAGACAGGGCTAGAAAGTTGGCTGATGGAGGGAGAGACTGGGCTAGAAAGTTGGCTGATGGAGGAAGATACAAGTGCTAGGAAGTTTTGCTGATGGAGGGAGATACAAGTGCTAGGAAGTTTTGCTGATGGAGGGAGAGACGGGGCTAGAGAGTTGGCTGACGGAGAGACGGGGCTAGAGAGTTGGCTGATGGAGAGACAGGGCTAGAGAGTTGGCTGATGGAGAGACAATGCAAGATTGTTTCCTGATGAAGAGACAAGGTAAGACATTTGGCTCGAGAAGGGAGAGACAGGGCTAGAGAGTTGTCTGATGGAGAAACAGGGCTAGAGAGTTGTCTGATGGAGAAACAGGGCTAGAGAGTTGTCTGATGGAGAAACAGGGCTAGAGAGTTGTCTGATGGAGAAACAGGGCTAGAGAGTTGGCTGATGGAGGGAGAGACAAGGCTAGAGAGTTGGCTGATGGAGAGACAATGCAAGATTTTTTCCTGGGGTAGAGACAAGGTAAGACATTTGGCTGATGGAGGGAGATACAAGGGCTAGAGAGTTTTGCTGATGGAAGGAGAGAAAGGGCTAGAGAGTTGGTTGATGTAGGGAGAGACAGGGATAGGAGTTGACTGATGGAGAGACAAGACTAGAGAGTTGGCTGAATGAGAGACTCGACTAGAGTGTTGGCTGAATGAGAGACTAGGCTCGAGTGTTGGCTGAATGAGAGACAAGGCTAGAGAGTTGGCTGATGGAGGGAGAAACAAGGCTTGAGAGTTGGTTGATGGAGGAAGACACAAAGCTAGACAGTTGGCTGACGGAGGGAGGGACAGGAACAGAGAGTTGGCTGATCGAGGGAGAGACAGGGCTAGAGAGTAGGCTGATAGAGGAGAGAAAATTGAGTGAGTGAAAGGAGAGACAGAGGTAGTATCACCCATTGCCCTTTTACAATGGTGTAAACAGTCCAGTGACACTGATCTCGTCAGCTCGTAATCCAAAGCTATTCCCTTCCCCTGCTACCTGAGGTCCTACCTGACTCCTGATGGGTCCTCCTAGCTACTATACCAAGGGGCTTGTTCAGACACACAGCCTAAGTGTGGTATTCAATTATCCCTCCCCTTACAGGACATCTTCTTAACGTTAATGAATTACTGGGAAAAGTCAAAGGGTTCTATTGAAAATGAAAGAGTAGGGAACCAGACAGATAATTGTTCTCAGTGACAGTTGGTGGCTTGTCACAAGGTGACTCCCCTTCTGTCGCCATTGTTGTTTGGGTCCGTTACCACCGTTCACCGGGCTTTGATAGACATTTCTTTAGAGGGTAGAATCGGCGTTGCTGGCAGTTTGTGGATGAGAAGACAGAAACTCAATACTGCCTGATATGGCTATGAAAACACAGAGATAGAGATAGACTGGGAACTAAGGGGGGTCGGAGGGAGCAATCTCGTTTAGATGTGACAGCAGACAAGGAGAGGGTGGGAGAGTATTTAGTATTTCATTGAGATCCCCATTAGCTACTGCTTTCAGAAGTAGCTACACTTCCTGAGAGAGGAGAGGAAAGGAAACACTTTAGGTTAGATTGGTATTTTATGAGGGTTTATTCAGTAAAATGATGTATTGCCAGGTAATCTGTAGTGGGGATAAATAATTTCCCTTTCCCTTCTTACATGTAATTACTACCACTAATTAGACTTTCCACATAGAAGTAATTAAGAATTAATAGAGCACTCGTTTGCTTGTTTATTTATTTTTACCCCTTTTTCTCCCCAATTTGGTGATATCTAATTGCTAGTTACAGTCAAGAGCCATGCGTCCTCTGAAACATGACCCCCGCCCAAGCCGCACTGCTTCTTGACAACACAGCCCAGGATCGAACCTGGATCTGTAGTGACGCAGTGCCTTAGTCCGCTGCACCACTCGGCTGGCACTCTTGCTTGCTTACATAGGTTTTGAAACCAATTACTTTCAGAAGTAATATACAATTCAACAGCCTTTAATTTAGTTCATAGTTTTAGTTCTAAGTTCTGTGATTTCACTACATGTCATTTCACTACAGCTACTCTGCTCCAAACCCACTGTGATCTGTAGTGTAGCTAACTGAGACACAAGCTGATGAAAGGTTGAAAGACAGCAGTGTACAGCACAGTTCACTCTGACAACTTCCAACCCATTGAAACCTTTACCCTCCCCAAACTCCATTCCACAATCAGAATCGTGAAAGTGCAAACAAGCTCGGCGTTAAACACTCAGTCGCTACAATGAACAGCCTTTTAATTTGTCAACACGCGCTCTCCCCTCGTCCCCTGTGGGTATTCTCCAGCTCCACATAGCACTCCTCTCCCTCCACAAAGGCAGAAGGAGAAAAATGTGCAAAACACAACGATCTCCCTTTTCTCCCCAGGGTTCTAATTAACTTCCTTTGGTGAAGCGGCCGAGTTTTGTCGCACCTCTTCTTCGCAGTGTTTTTGCCACATTTCCCTGATAAACTGCTGAGAAATGGCCTCTAATGCAGGCCATTAAGAGTCTAAGAGCTTCATGAAGAGGAGGAGGAGAGGAGGAGAGAGGGAGAGAGAGAGAGAGAAAAAAGCTATTAGTCACATTATTTTGAAATTTAAATTGTTAAAACTCTATTTCTGGTATTCAGATTCATTATCATATGGTTTGCATGAACTTAGCAGAGCATTGAAAGGAGCATGCAGACAGAGACAAGGGTAGAGAGAGAGAGCTGATGAAAGGTTGAGAGACAGCAGTGTACAGCACAGCTCACTGTGACAACTTCCAACCCAGAGAGAGAGAGAGAGAGAGAGAGAGAGAGAGAGAGAGAGAGAGAGAGAGAGAGAGAGAGAGAGAAAGTGATGAAAAAGATTGCAGTGTCCGCAATTCAATCTAGGAATCAGGAGTGTGTGTTTTGTGAAGATATTTAGATGGACTTCACATTGAAGATGTTCAGATGGAAAGAACCACTGCGTTTCTCTGTTTTGAATCAGTCTGTGTGACTGTTGAAAGGGCTGTTAGAATGAGCTGTCTAAATGTGTTCCCCTCCTTATGCCGGCCCATATGTTGACAGCATCAGCAGTTGTGACTTTGTTGTGTCTCGCAGTGGATGTTTCATACTGGACTATCTGATTAGTTTGAGTAGAAACCACACTACAACATCCAATAACAGATGGTTAGTCCTGTGGAGAAACACATACGATAAAAATGGGAAACAGATGAGTGTTTGTGAAAGTCACAGGTTATTTGAAAAAAAAGTAGTCGCACCTGTTTTCCCCTCCTCTGCTGACACCTGCTGTCTCGTCACGTTCTCTCTTCCTCTCACTCCTGCTCTGTCTCGCCACGTTCTCTCTTCCTCTCCTTATCCTCTCACTCCTGCTCTGTCTCGCCACATTCTCTCTTCCTCTCCTTATCCTCTCACTCCTGCTCTGTCTCGCCACATTCTCTCTTCCTCTCCTTATCCTCTCACTCCTGCTCTGTCCAGTCTCATTCTCTCTTACTCTCCTTATCCTCTCACTCCTGCTCTGTCTCGTCACGTTCTCTCTTCCTCTCCTTATCCTCTCACTCCTGCTCTGTCTCGCCACATTCTCTCTTACTCTCCTTATCCTCTCACTCCTGCTCTGTCTCGTCACGTTCTCTCTTCCTCTCCTTATCCTCTCACTCCTGCTCTGTCTCGTCAAGTTCTCTATTCCTCTCCTTATCCTCTCACTCCTGCTCTGTCTAGCCACATTCTCTCTTCCTCTCCTTATCCTCTCACTCCTGCACTGTCTCGCCACATTCTCTCTTCCTCTCCTTATCCTCTCACTCCTGCTCTGTTCTCGCTACATTCTCTCTTCCTCTCCTTATCCTCTCACTCCTGCTCTGTCTCGTCACGTTCTCTCTTCCTCTCCTTATCCTCTCACTCCTGCTCTGTCTCGTCACGTTCTCTCTTCCTCTCCTTATCCTCTCACTCCTGCTCTGTCTCGCCACATTCTCTCTTCCTCTCCTTATCCTCTCACTCCTGCTCTGTCTAGCCACATTCTCTCTTCCTCTCCTTATCCTCTCACTCCTGCTCTGTCTCGCCACATTCTCTCTTCCTCTCCTTATCCTCTCACTCCTGCTCTGTTCTCGCTACATTCTCTCTTCCTCTCCTTATCCTCTCACTCCTGCTCTGTCTCGTCACGTTCTCTCTTCCTCTCCTTATCCTCTCACTCCTGCTCTGTCTCGCCACGTTCTCTCTTCCTCTCCTTATCCTCTCACTCCTGCTCTGTCTCGTCACTTTCTCTCTTCCTCTCCTTATCCTCTCACTCCTGCTCTGTCTCGCCACATTCTCTCTTCCTCTCCTTATCCTCTCACTCCTGCTCTGTCTTTCTCTCTTCCTCTCCTTATCCTCTCACTCCTGCTCTGCCTCGTACATTCTCTCTTCCTCTCACTCCTGCTTTGTCGCCACGTTCTCTCTTCCTCTCCTTATCCTCTCACTCCTGCTCTGTCCCGTCTCATTCTCTCCTCCTCTCCTTAACCTCTCACTCCTGCTCTGTCTCGCCACATTCTCTCTTCCTCTCCTTATCCGCGCACTCCTGCTCTGTCCCGTCTCATTCTCTCTTACTCTCCTTATCCTCTCACTCCTGCTCTGTCTCGTCACGTTCTCTCTTCCTCTCCTAATCCTCTCACTCCTGCTCTGTCCCGTGTCATTCTCTATTCCTCTCCTTATCCTCTCACTCCTGCTCTGCCTCTCCACATTCTCTCTTCCTCTCCTTATCCTCTCACTCCTGCTCTGTCTCGCCACATTCTCTCTTCCTCTCCTTATCCTCTCACTCCTGCTCTGTCTCGCCACATTCTCTCTTCCTCTCCTTATCCTCTCACTCCTGCTCTGTCTAGTCAAGTTCTCTCTTCCTCTCCTTATTCTCTCACTCCTGCTCTGTCTCGCCACATTCTCTCTTCCTCTCCTTATCCTCGCACTCCTGCTCTGTCTCGTCAAGTTCTCTCTTCCTCTCCTTATCCTCTCACTCCTGCTCTGTCTCGCCACGTTCTCTCTTCCTCTCCTTATCCTCACTCCTGCTCTGTCTCATCAGTTCTCTCTTCCTCTCCTTATCCTCTCACTCCTGCTCTGTCTCGCCACATTCTCTCTTCCTCTCCTTATCCTCTCACTCCTGATCTGTCCCGTCTCATTCTATCTTACTCTCCTTATCCTCTCAATCATGCTCTGTCTCTTCACTTTCTCTCTTCCTCTCCTTATCCTCTCACTCCTGCTCTGCCTTGTCACATTCTCTCTTCCTCTCACTCCTGCTCTGTCTTGTCAAGTTCTCTCTTCCTCTCCTTATCCTCTCACTCCTGCTCTGTCTCGCCACATTCTCTCTTCCTCTCCTTATCCTCTCACTCCTGCTCTGTCTCGCCACCTTCTCTCTTTCTCTCCTTATCCTCTCAATCCTGCTCTGTCTCATCACGTTCTCTCTTCATCTCCTTATCCTCTCACTCCTGCTCTGTCCTGTCTCACTCTCTCTTACTCTCCTTATCCTCTCACTCCTGCTCTGTCTCGCCACATTCTCTCTTACTCTCCTTATCCTCTCACTCCTGCTCTGCCTCGCCACATTCTCTCTTCCTCTCCTTATCCTCTCACTCCTGCTCTGTCTCGCCACATTCTCTCTTCCTCTCCTTATCCTCTCACTCCTGCTCTGCCTCTCCACATTCTCTCTTACTCTCCTTATCCTCTCACTCCTGCTCTGTCTCATCACGTTCTCTCTTCATCTCCTTATCCTCTCACTCCTGCTCTGTCTCGCCACATTCTCTCTTCCTCTCCTTATCCTCTCACTCCTGCTCTGCCTCTCCACATTCTCTCTTACTCTCCTTATCCTCTCACTCCTGCTCTATCTCGCCACATTCTCTCTTCCTCTCCTTATCCTCTCACTCCTGCTCTGTCTCGTCAAGTTCTCTCTTCCTCTCCTTATCCTCTCACTCCTGCTCTGTCTCACCACGTTCTCTCTTCCTTCCTTATCCTCTCACTCCTGCTCTGTCTCGTCAAGTTCTCTCTTCCTCTCCTTATCCTCTCACTCCTGCTCTGTCGCAACATTCTCTCTTCCTCTCACTCCTGCTCTGCCTCGCCACATTCTTCTTCCTCTCCTTATCCTCTCACTCCTGCTCTGTCTCGCCACATTCTCTCTTCCTCTCCTTATCCTCTCACTCCTGCTCTGTCTCGTCACGTTCTCTCTTCCTCTCACTCCTGCTCTGTCTCGCCACGTTCTCTCTTCCTCTCCTTATCCTCTCACTCCTGCTCTGTCTCGCCACATTCTCTCTTCCTCTCCTTATCCTCTCACTCCTGCTCTGTCTCGCCACATTCTCTCTTCCTCTCCTTATCCTCTCACTCCTGCTCTGTCCAGTCTCATTCTCTCTTCCTCTCCTTATCCTCTCACTCCTGCTCTGTCTCGCCACATTCTCTCTTCCTCTCCTTATCCGCTCACTCCTGCTCTGTCCCGTCTCATTCTCTCTTACTCTCCTTATCCTCTCACTCCTGCTCTGTCTCGTCACGTTCTCTCTTCCTCTCCTTATCCTCTCACTCCTGCTCTGTCTCGCCACATTCTCTCTTCCTCTCCTTATCCTCTCACTCCTGCTCTGTCTCGTCACGTTCTCTCTTCCTCTCCTTATCCTCTCACTCCTGCTCTGTCTCGCCACATTCTCTCTTCCTCTCCTTATCCTCTCACTCCTGCTCTGTCTCGCCACATTCTCTCTTCCTCTCCTTATCCTCTCACTCCTGCTCTGCCTCGTCACGTTCTCTCTTCCTCTCCTTATCCTCTCACTACTGCTCTGTCTCGCCACATTCTCTCTTCCTCTCCTTATCCTCTCACTCCTGCTCTGTCTCGTCAAGTTCTCTATTCCTCTCCTTATCCTCTCACTCCTGCTCTGTCTAGCCACATTCTCTCTTCCTCTCCTTATCCTCTCACTCCTGCTCTGTCTGCCACATTCTCTCTTCCTCTCCTTATCCTCTCACTCCTGCTCTGTTCTCGTCACATTCTCTCTTCCTCTCCTTATCCTCTCACTCCTGCTCTGTCTCGTCACGTTCTCTCTTCCTCTCCTTATCCTCTCACTCCTGCTCTGTCTCGTCACGTTCTCTCTTCCTCTCCTTATCCTCTCACTCCTGCTCTGTCTCGCCACATTCTCTCTTCCTCTCCTTATCCTCTCACACCTGCTCTGTCTAGCCACATTCTCTCTTCTCTCCTTATCCTCTCACTCCTGCTCTGTCTCGCCACATCTCTCTTCCTCTCCTTATCTCACTCCTGCTCTGTCTCTGTTCTCTCTTCCTCTCCTTATCCTCTCACTCCTGCTCTGTCTCGCCACATTCTCTCTTCCTCTCCTTATCCTCTCACTCCTGCTCTGTCTCGACACATTCTCTCTTCCTCTCCTTATCCTCTCACTCCTGCTCTGTCTCGTCACGTTCTCTCTTCCTCTCCTTATCCTCTCACTCCTGCTCTGTCTCGTCACGTTCTCTCTTCCTCTCCTTATCCTCTCACTCCTGCTCTGTCTCGCCACATCTCTCTTCCTCTCCTTATCCTCTCACACCTGCTCTGTCTAGCCACATTCTCTCTTCCTCTCCTTATCCTCTCACTCCTGCTCTGTCTCGCCACATTCTCTCTTCCTCTCCTTATCCTCTCACTCCTGCTCTGCCTTCACATTCTCTCTCCTCTCACTCCTGCTTTGCCTCGCCACGTTCTCTCTTCCTCTCTTATCCTGTCTCCTGCTCTGTTTCGCGACATTCTCTCTTCCTCTCCTTATCCTCTCACTCCTGCTCTGTCTCGCCACATTCTCTCTTCCTCTCCTTATCCTCTCACTCCTGCTCTGTGTCTCATTCTCTCCTCCTCTCCTTAACCTCTCACTCCTGCTCTGTCTCGCCACATTCTCTCTTCCTCTCCTTATCCTCGCACTCCTGCTATGTCCCGTCTCATTCTCTCTTACTCTCCTTATCCTCTCACTCCTGCTCTGTCTCGTCACGTTCTCTCTTCCTCTCCTAATCCTCTCACTCCTGCTCTGTCTCGTCTCATTCTCTATTCCTCTCCTTATCCTCTCACTCCTGCTCTGCCTCTCCACATTCTCTCTTCCTCTCCTTATCCTCTCACTCCTGCTCTGTCTCGCCACATTCTCTCTTCCTCTCCTTATCCTCTCACTCCTGCTCTGTCTCGCCACATTCTCTCTTCCTCTCCTTATCCTCTCACTCCTGCTCTGTCTAGTCAAGTTCTCTTCCTCTCCTTATTCTCTCACTCCTGCTCTGTCTCGCCACATTCTCTCTTCCTCTCCTTATCCTCGCACTCCTGCTCTGTCTCGTCCTCTCTTCCTCTCCTTATCCTCTCACTCCTGCTCTGTCTCGCCACGTTCTCTCTTCCTCTCCTTATCCTCACTCCTGCTCTGTCTCATCACTTTCTCTCTTCCTCTCCTTATCCTCTCACTCCTGCTCTGTCTCGCCACATTCTCTCTTCCTCTCCTTATCCTCTCACTCCTGCTCTGTCTCGTCTCATTCTATCTTACTCTCCTTATCCTCTCAATCATGCTCTGTCTCATTACTTTCTCTCTTCCTCTCCTTATCCTCTCACTCCTGCTCTGCCTTGTCACATTCTCTCTTCCTCTCACTCCTGCTCTGTCTTGTCAAGTTCTCTCTTCCTCTCCTTATCCTCTCACTCCTGCTCTGTCTCGCCACATTCTCTCTTCCTCTCCTTATCCTCTCACTCCTGCTCTGTCTCGCCACGTTCTCTCTTTCTCTCCTTATCCTCTCACTCCTGCTCTGTCTCATCACGTTCTCTCTTCATCTCCTTATCCTCTCACTCCTGCTCTGTCCTGTCTCACTCTCTCTTACTCTCCTTATCCTCTCACTCCTGCTCTGTCTCGCCACGTTCTCTCTTACTCTCCTTATCCTCTCACTCCTGCTCTGCCTCGCCACATTCTCTCTTCCTCTCCTTATCCTCTCACTCCTGCTCTGTCTAGTCAAGTTCTCTCTTCCTCTCCTTATTCTCTCACTCCTGCTCTGTCTCGCCACATTCTCTCTTACTCTCCTTATCCTCTCAATCCTGCTCTATCTCGCCACATTCTCTCTTCCTCTCCTTATCCTCTCACTCCTGCTCTGTCTCACCACGTTCTCTCTTCCTTCCTTATCCTCTCACTCCTGCTCTGTCTCGTCAAGTTCTCTCTTCCTCTCCTTATCCTCTCACTCCTGCTCTGTTTCGCGACATTCTCTCTTCCTCTCACTCCTGCTCTGCCTCGCCACATTCTCTCTTCCTCTCCTTATCCTCTCACTCCTGCTCTGTCTCGTCACGTTCTCTGTTCCTCTCACTCCTGCTCTGCCTCGCCACATTCTCTATTCCTCTCCTTATCCTCTCACTCCTGCTCTGTCTCGTCAAGTTCTCTCTTCCTCTCCTTATCCTCTCACTCCTGCTCTGTCTCGCCACATTCTCTCTTCCTCTCCTTATCCTCTCACTCCTGCTCTGTCCCGTCTCATTCTCTCTTCCTCTCCTTATCCCCTCACTCCTGCTCTGTCTCGCCACATTCTCTCTTCCTCTCCATATCATCTCACTCCTGCTCTGTCCCATCTCATTCTCTCTTCCTCTCCTTATCCTCTCACTCCTGCTCTGTCCAGTCTCATTCTCTCTTCCTCTCCTTATCCTCTCACTCCTGCTCTGTCTCGCCACATTCTCTCTTCCTCTCCTTATCCGCTCACTCCTGCTCTGTCCCGTCTCATTCTCTCTTACTCTCCTTATCCTCTCACTCCTGCTCTGTCTCGTCACGTTCTCTCTTCCTCTCCTAATCCTCTCACTCCTGCTCTGTCCCGTCTCATTCTCTCTTCATCTCCTTATCCTCTCACTCCTGCTCTGCCTCTCCACATTTCTCTTCCTCTCCTTATCCTCTCACTCCTGCTCTGTCTCGCCACATTCTCTCTTCCTCTCCTTATCCTCTCACTCCTGCTCTGCCTCTCCACATTCTCTCTTCCTCTCCTTTTCCTCTCACTCCTGCTCTGTCTCGCCACATTCTCTCTTCCTCTCCTTATCCTCTCACTCCTGCTCTGTCTCGCCACATTCTCTCTTCCTCTCCTTATCCTCTCACTCCTGCTCTGTCTAGTCAAGTTCTCTCTTCCTCTCCTTATTCTCTCACTCCTGCTCTGTCTCGCCACATTCTCTCTTCCTCTCCTTATCCTCTCACTCCTGCTCTGTCTCGCCACGTTCTCTCTTCCTCTCCTTATCCTCACTCCTGCTCTGTCTCATCACGTTCTCTCTTCCTCTCCTTATCCTCTCACTCCTGCTCTGTCTCGCCACATTCTCTCTTCCTCTCCTTATCCTCTCACTCCTGCTCTGTCCCGTCTCATTCTATCTTACTCTCCTTATCCTCTCAATCATGCTCTGTCTCATCACTTTTCTCTTCCTCTCCTTATCCTCTCACTCCTGCTCTGCCTTGTCACATTCTCTCTTCCTCTCACTCCTGCTCTGTCTCGCCACATTCTCTCTTCCTCTCCTTATCCTCTCACTCCTGCTCTATCTCGCCACATTCTCTCTTTCTCTCCTTATCCTCTCACTCCTGCTCTGTCTCATCACGTTCTCTCTTCATCTCCTTCTCCTCTCACTCCTGCTCTGTCCTGTCTCACTCTCTCTTACTCTCCTTATCCTCTCACTCCTGCTCTGTCTCGCCACGTTCTCTCTTACTCTCCTTATCCTCTCACTCCTGCTCTGCCTCGCCACATTCTCTCTTCCTCTCCTTATCCTCTCACTCCTGCTCTGTCTCGCCACATTCTCTCTTCCTCTCCTTATCCTCTCACTCCTGCTCTGCCTCTCCACATTCTCTCTTACTCTCCTTATCCTCTCACTCCTGCTCTGTCTCATCACGTTCTCTCTTCATCTCCTTATCCTCTCACTCCTGCACTGTCTCGCCACATTCTCTCTTCCTCTCCTTATCCTCTCACTCCTGCTCTGCCTCTCCACATTCTCTCTTACTCTCCTTATCCTCTCACTCCTGCTCTGTCTCGCCACATTCTCTCTTCCTCTCCTTATCCTCTCACTCCTGCTCTGTCTCATCAAGTTCTCTCTTCCTCTCCTTATCCTCTCACTCCTGCTCTGTCTTGTCAAGTTCTCTCTTCCTCTCCTTATCCTCTCACTCCTGCTCTGTCTTGTCAAGTTCTCTCTTCCTCTCCTTATCCTCTCACTCCTGCTCTGTCTTGTCAAGTTCTCTCTTCCTCTCCTTATCCTCTCACTCCTGCTCTGTCTCGCCACGTTCTCTCTTCCTTCCTTATCCTCTCACTCCTGCTCTGTCTCGTCAAGTTCTCTCTTCCTCTCCTTATCCTCTCACTCCTGCTCTGTTTCGCGACATTCTCTCTTCCTCTCACTCCTGCTCTGCCTCGCCACATTTCTCTTCCTCTCCTTATCCTCTCACTCCTGCTCTGTCTCGCCACATTCTCTCTTCCTCTCCTTATCCTCTCACTCCTGCTCTGTCTCGTCACGTTCTCTGTTCCTCTCACTCCTGCTCTGTCTCGCCACATTCTCTCTTCCTCTCCTTATCCTCTCACTCCTGATCTGTCCCGTCTCATTCTATCTTACTCTCCTTATCCTCTCAATCATGCTCTGTCTCATCACTTTCTCTCTTCCTCTCCTTATCCTCTCACTCCTGCTCTGCCTTGTCACATTCTCTCTTCCTCTCACTCCTGCTCTGTCTTGTCAAGTTCTCTCTTCCTCTCCTTATCCTCTCACTCCTGCTCTGTCTCGCCACATTCTCTCTTCCTCTCCTTATCCTCTCACTCCTGCTCTGTCTCGCCACGTTCTCTCTTTCTCTCCTTATCCTCTCACTCCTGCTCTGTCTCATCACGTTCTCTCTTCATCTCCTTATCCTCTCACTCCTGCTCTGTCCTGTCTCATTCTCTCTTACTCTCCTTATCCTCTCACTCCTGCTCTGTCTCGCCACGTTCTCTCTTACTCTCCTTATCCTCTCACTCCTGCTCTGCCTCGCCACATTCTCTCTTCCTCTCCTTATCCTCTCACTCCTGCTCTATCTCGCCACATTCTCTCTTCCTCTCCTTATCCTCTCACTACTGCTCTGCCTCTCCACATTCTCTCTTACTCTCCTTATCCTCTCACTCCTGCTCTGTCTCATCACGTTCTCTCTTCATCTCCTTATCCTCTCACTCCTGCTCTGTCTCGCCACATTCTCTCTTCCTCTCCTTATCCTCTCACTCCTGCTCTGCCTCTCCACATTCTCTCTTACTCTCCTTATCCTCTCACTCCTGCTCTGTCTCGCCACATTCTCTCTTCCTCTCCTTATCCTCTCACTCCTGCTCTGTCTCGTCAAGTTCTCTCTTCCTCTCCTTATCCTCTCACTCCTGCTCTGTCTCACCACGTTCTCTCTTCCTTCCTTATCCTCTCACTCCTGCTCTGTCTCGTCACGTTCTCTGTTCCTCTCCTTATCCTCTCACTCCTGCTCTGCCTCGCCACATTCTCTCTTCCTCTCCTTATCCTCTCACTCCTGCTCTGTCTCGCCACATTCTCTCTTCCTCTCCATATCATCTCACTCCTGCTCTGTCCCGTCTCATTCTCTCTTCCTCTCCTTATCCCTCACTCCTGCTCTGTCTCGCCACATTCTCCTTCCTCTGTCTCTCACTCCTGCTCTGTCTCGTTCTCTGTTCTTCACTCCTGCTCCTTATTCCTCTCCTTATCCTCTCACTCCTGCTCTGCCTCTCCACATTCTGCTCTTACTCTCCTTATCCTCTCACTCCTGCTCTGTCTCTCTTCATCTCCTTATCCTCTCACTCCTGCTCTGCCTCGCCACATTCTCTCTTCCTCTCCTTATCCTCTCACTCCTTCTCTGTCCCGTTTCATTCTCTCTTACTGTACTTATCCTCTCACTCCTGCTCTGTCTCGCCATATTCTCTCTTCCTCTCCTTATCCTCTCACTCCTGCTCTGTCCTGTCTCACTCTCTCTTACTCTCCTTATCCTCTCACTCCTGCTCTGTCTCGCCACATTCTCTCTTCCTCTCCTTATCCTCTCACTCCTGCTCTGCCTAGTCACATTCTCTCTTCCTCTCACTCCTGCTCTGTCTTGTCAAGTTCTCTCTTCCTCTCCTTATCCTCTCACTCCTGCTCTGTCTCGCCACGTTCTCTCTTTCTCTCCTTATCCTCTCACTCCTGCTCTGTCTCATCACATTCTCTCTTCCTCTCCTTATCCTCTCACTCCTGCTCTGTCTCGCCACGTTCTCTCTTCCTCTCCTTATCCTCTCACTCCTGCTCTGTCTCGCCACGTTCTCTCTTCCTCTCCTTATCCTCTCACTCCTGCTCTGTCTCGTCAAGTTCTCTCTTCCTCTCCTTATCCTCTCACTCCTGCTCTGTCTCGTCAAGTTCTCTCTTCCTCTCCTTATCCTCTCACTCCTGCTCTGTCCCGTCTCATTCTCTCTTCCTCTCCTTATCCTCTCACTCCTGCTCTGTCTCGCCACATTCTCTCTTCCTCTCCTTATCATCTCACTCCTGCTCTGTCCCGTCTCATTCTCTCTTACTCTCCTTATCCTCTCACTCCAGCTATGTCTCGCCACGTTCTCTCTTCCTCTCCTTATCCTCTCACTCCTGCTCTGTCTCGCCACATTCTCTCTTCCTCTCCTTATCCTCTCACTCCTGCTCTGTCTCGTCACGTTCTCTGTTCCTCTCACTCCTGCTCTGCCTCGCCACATTCTCTATTCCTCTCCTTATCCTCTCACTCCTGCTCTGTCCCGTCTCATTCTCTCTTACTCTCCTTATCCTCTCAATCCTGCTCTGTCTCATCACGTTCTCTCTTCCTCTCCTTATCCTCTCACTCCTGCTCTGCCTAGTCACATTCTCTCTTCCTCTCACTCCTGCTCTGTCTTGTCAAGTTCTCTCTTCCTCTCCTTATCCTCTCACTCCTGCTCTGTCTCGCCACGTTCTCTCTTTCTCTCCTTATCCTCTCACTCCTGTTCTGTCTCGCCACGTTCTCTCTTCCTCTCCTTATCCTCTCACTCCTGCTCTGTATCGCCACGTTCTCTCTTCCTCTCCTTATCCTCTCACTCCTGCTCTGTCTCGTCAAGTTCTCTCTTCCTCTCCTTATCCTCTCACTCCTGCTCTGTCTCGTCAAGTTCTCTCTTCCTCTCCTTATCCTCTCACTCCTGCTCTGTTTCGCGACATTCTCTCTTCCTCTCACTCCTGCTCTGCCTCGCCACATTCTCTCTTCCTCTCCTTATCCTCTCACTCCTGCTCTTTCTCGCCACATTCTCTCTTCCTCTCCTTATCCTCTCACTCCTGCTCTGTCTCGACAAGTTCTCTCTTCCTCTCCTTATCCTCTCACTCCTGCTCTGCCTCGCCACATTCTCTCTTCCTCTCCTTATCCTCTCACTCCTGCTCTGTCTCGTCACGTTCTCTGTTCCTCTCCTTATCCTCTCACTCCTGCTCTGCCTCGCCACATTCTCTATTCCTGTCCTTATCCTCTCACTCCTGCTCTGCCTCGCCACATTCTCTCTTCCTCTCCTTATCCTCTCACTCCTGCTCTGTCTCGTCACGTTCTCTGTTCCTCTCCTTATCCTCTCACTCCTGCTCTGCCTCGCCACATTCTCTCTTCCTCTCCTTATCCTCTCACTCCTGCTCTGTCTCGTCACGTTCTCTCTTCCTCTCCTTATCCTCTCACTCCTGCTCTGTCTCGTCACGTTCTCTGTTCCTCTCCTTATCCTCTCACTCCTGCTCTGCCTCGCCACATTCTCTCTTCCTCTCCTTATCCTCTCACTCCTGCTCTGTCTCGCCACATTCTCTCTTCCTCTCCATATCATCTCACTCCTGCTCTGTCCCGTCTCATTCTCTCTTACTCTCCTTATCCTCTCACTCCAGCTATGTCTCGCCACGTTCTCTCTTCCTCTCCTTATCCTCGCACTCCTGCTCTGTCTCGTCAAGTTCTCTCTTCCTCTCCTTATCCTCTCACTCCTGCTCTGTCTCGCCACATTCTCTCTTCCTCTCCTTATCCTCTCACTCCTGCTCTGTCTCGTCACGTTCTCTGTTCCTCTCACTCCTGCTCTGCCTCGCCACATTCTCTATTCCTCTCCTTATCCTCTCACTCCTGCTCTGTCTCGCCACATTCTCTCTTCCTCTCCTTATCCTCTCACTCCTGCTCTGTCCCGTCTCATTCTCTCTTCCCCTCCTTATCCTCTCACTCCTGCTCTGTCTCGCGACATTCTCTCTTCCTCTCCTTATCCTCTCACTCCTGCTCTGTCCTGTCTCATTCTCTCTTACTCTCCTTATCCTCTCAATCCTGCTCTGTCTCATCACGTTCTCTCTTCCTCTCCTTATCCTCTCACTCCTGCTCTGCCTAGTCACATTCTCTCTTCCTCTCACTCCTGCTCTGTCTTGTCAAGTTCTCTCTTCCTCTCCTTATCCTCTCACTCCTGCTCTGTCTCGCCACGTTCTCTCTTTCTCTCCTTATCCTCTCACTCCTGCTCTGTCTCATCACATTCTCTCTTCCTCTCCTTATCCTCTCACTCCTGCTCTGTCTCGCCACGTTCTCTCTTCCTCTCCTTATCCTCTCACTCCTGCTCTGTCTCGCCACGTTCTCTCTTCCTCTCCTTATCCTCTCACTCCTGCTCTGTCTCGTCAAGTTCTCTCTTCCTCTCCTTATCCTCTCACTCCTGCTCTGTCTCGTCAAGTTCTCTCTTCCTCTCCTTATCCTCTCACTCCTGCTCTGTCCCGTCTCATTCTCTCTTCCTCTCCTTATCCTCTCACTCCTGCTCTGTCTCGCCACATTCTCTCTTCCTCTCCTTATCATCTCACTCCTGCTCTGTCCCGTCTCATTCTCTCTTACTCTCCTTATCCTCTCACTCCAGCTATGTCTCGCCACGTTCTCTCTTCCTCTCCTTATCCTCGCACTCCTGCTCTGTCTCGTCAAGTTCTCTCTTCCTCTCCTTATCCTCTCACTCCAGCTCTGTCTCGCCACATTCTCTCTTCCTCTCCTTATCCTCTCACTCCTGCTCTGTCTCGTCACGTTCTCTGTTCCTCTCACTCCTGCTCTGCCTCGCCACATTCTCTATTCCTCTCCTTATCCTCTCACTCCTGCTCTGTCTCGCCACATTCTCTCTTCCTCTCCTTATCCTCTCACTCCTGCTCTGTCTCGTCTCATTCTCTCTTCCTCTCCTTATCCTCTCACTCCTGCTCTGTCTCGCCACATTCTCTCTTCCTCTCCTTATCCTCTCACTCCTGCTCTGTCTCGTCTCATTCTCTCTTACTCTCCTTATCCTCTCAATCCTGCTCTGTCTCATCACGTTCTCTCTTCCTCTCCTTATCCTCTCACTCCTGCTCTGCCTAGTCACATTCTCTCTTCCTCTCACTCCTGCTCTGTCTTGTCAAGTTCTCTCTTCCTCTCCTTATCCTCTCACTCCTGCTCTGTCTCACCACGTTCTCTCTTTCTCTCCTTATCCTCTCACTCCTGTTCTGTCTCGCCACGTTCTCTCTTCCTCTCCTTATCCTCTCACTCCTGCTCTGTATCGCCACGTTCTCTCTTCCTCTACTTATCCTCTCACTCCTGCTCTGTCTCGTCAAGTTCTCTCTTCCTCTCCTTATCCTCTCACTCCTGCTCTGTCTTGTCAAGTTCTCTCTTCCTCTCCTTATCCTCTCACTCCTGCTCTGTCTCGCCACGTTCTCTCTTCCTCTCCTTATCCTCTCACTCCTGCTCTGTCTCGTCACGTTCTCTGTTCCTCTCACTCCTGCTCTGACTCGCCACATTCTCTCTTCCTCTCCTTATCCTCTCACTCCTGCTCTGTCTCATCAGGTTCTCTCTTCCTCTCCATATCCTCTCACTCCTGCTCTGTCTCGCGACATTCTCTCTTCCTCTCCTTATCCTCTCACTCCTGCTCTGTCCCATCTCATTCTCTCTTACTCTCCTTATCCTCTCAATCCTGCTCTGTCTCATCACGTTCTCTCTTCCTCTCCTTATCCTCTCACTCCTGCTCTGCCTAGTCACATTCTCTCTTCCTCTCACTCCTGCTCTGTCTCATCACGTTCTCTCTTCCTCTCCTTATCCTCTCACTCCTGCTCTGTCTCGCCACGTTCTCTCTTCCTCTCCTTATCCTCTCACTCCTGCTCTGTCTCGTCAAGTTCTCCCTTCCTCTCCTTATCCTCTCACTCCTGCTCTGTCTTGTCAAGTTCTCTCTTCCTCTCCTTATCCTCTCACTCCTGCTCTGTCTCGCCACGTTCTCTCTTACGTCCTTATCCTCTCACTCCTGCTCTGTCTCGTCAAGTTCTCTCTTCCTCTCCTTATCCTCTCACTCCTGCTCTGTCTCGCCACATTCTCTCTTCCTCTCCTTATCCTCTCACTCCTGCTCTGTCTCGTCACGTTCTCTGTTCCTCTCACTCCTGCTCTGCCTCGCCACATTTTCTCTTCCTCTCCTTATCCTCTCACTCCTGCTCTGTCTCGCCACATTCTCTCTTCCTCTCCTTATCCTCGCACTCCTGCTCTGTCCCGTCTCATTCTCTCTTCCTCTCCTTATCCTCTCACTCCTGCTCTGTCTCGCCACATTCTCTCTTCCTCTCCTTATCCTCTCACTCCTGCTCTGTCTAGCCACATTCTCTCTTCCTCTCCTTATCCTCTCACTCCTGCTCTGTCCCGTCTCATTCTCTCTTCCTCTCCTTATCCTCTCACTCCTGCTCTGTTCTCGCTACATTCTCTCTTCCTCTCCTTATCCTCTCACTCCTGCTCTGTCTCGTCACGTTCTCTCTTCCTCTCCTTATCCTCTCACTCCTGCTCTGTCTCGTCACGTTCTCTCTTCCTCTCCTTATCCTCTCACTCCTGCTCTGTCTCGCCACATTCTCTCTTCCTCTCCTTATCCTCTCACTCCTGCTCTGTCTCGCCACATTCTCTCTTCCTCTCCTTATCCTCTCACTCCTGCTCTGCCTCGTCACATTCTCTCTTCCTCTCACTCCTGCTTTGCCTCGCCACGTTCTCTCTTCCTCTCCTTATCCTCTCACTCCTGCTCTGTCTCATCACGTTCTCTCTTCCTCTCCTTATCCTCTCACTCCTGCTCTGTTTCGCGACATTCTCTCTTCCTCTCCTTATCCTCTCACTCCTGCTCTGTCTCGCCACATTCTCTCTTCCTCTCCTTATCCTCTCACTCCTGCTCTGTCCCGTCTCATTCTCTCTTCCTCTCCTTATCCTCTCACTCCTGCTCTGTCTCGCCACATTCTCTCTTCCTCTCCTTATCCGCTCACTCCTGCTCTGTCCCGTCTCATTCTCTCTTACTCTCCTTATCCTCTCACTCCTGCTCTGTCTCGTCACGTTCTCTCTTCCTCTCCTAATCCTCTCACTCCTGCTCTGTCCCCGTCTCATTCTCTCTTCCTCTCCTTATCCTCTCACTCCTGCTCTGCCTAGTCACATTCTCTCTTCCTCTCACTCCTGCTCTGTCTTGTCAAGTTCTCTCTTCCTCTCCTTATCCTCTCACTCCTGCTCTGTCTCGCCACGTTCTCTCTTTCTCTCCTTATCCTCTCACTCCTGTTCTGTCTCGCCACGTTCTCTCTTCCTCTCCTTATCCTCTCACTCCTGCTCTGTATCGCCACGTTCTCTCTTCCTCTACTTATCCTCTCACTCCTGCTCTGTCTCGTCAAGTTCTCTCTTCCTCTCCTTATCCTCTCACTCCTGCTCTGTCTTGTCAAGTTCTCTCTTCCTCTCCTTATCCTCTCACTCCTGCTCTGTCTCGCCACGTTCTCTCTTCCTCTCCTTATCCTCTCACTCCTGCTCTGTCCCATCTCATTCTCTCTTACTCTCCTTATCCTCTCAATCCTGCTCTGTCTCATCACGTTCTCTCTTCCTCTCCTTATCCTCTCACTCCTGCTCTGCCTAGTCACATTCTCTCTTCCTCACAATCCTGCTCTGTCTCATCACGTTCTCTCTTCCTCTCCTTATCCTCTCACTCCTGCTCTGTCTCGCCACGTTCTCTCTTCCTCTCCTTATCCTCTCACTCCTGCTCTGTCTCGTCAAGTTCTCCCTTCCTCTCCTTATCCTCTCACTCCTGCTCTGTCTTGTCAAGTTCTCTCTTCCTCTCCTTATCCTCTCACTCCTGCTCTGTCTCGCCACGTTCTCTCTTACGTCCTTATCCTCTCACTCCTGCTCTGTCTCGTCAAGTTCTCTCTTCCTCTCCTTATCCTCTCACTCCTGCTCTGTCTCGCCACATTCTCTCTTCCTCTCCTTATCCTCTCACTCCTGCTCTGTCTCGTCACGTTCTCTGTTCCTCTCACTCCTGCTCTGCCTCGCCACATTTTCTCTTCCTCTCCTTATCCTCTCACTCCTGCTCTGTCTCGCCACATTCTCTCTTCCTCTCCTTATCCTCGCACTCCTGCTCTGTCCCGTCTCATTCTCTCTTCCTCTCCTTATCCTCTCACTCCTGCTCTGTCTCGCCACATTCTCTCTTCCTCTCCTTATCCTCTCACTCCTGCTCTGTCTCGCCACATTCTCTCTTCCTCTCCTTATCCTCTCACTCCTGCTCTGCCTCGTCACATTCTCTCTTCCTCTCACTCCTGCTTTGCCTCGCCACGTTCTCTCTTCCTCTCCTTATCCTCTCACTCCTGCTCTGTCTCATCACGTTCTCTCTTCCTCTCCTTATCCTCTCACTCCTGCTCTGTTTCGCGACATTCTCTCTTCCTCTCCTTATCCTCTCACTCCTGCTCTGTCTCGCCACATTCTCTCTTCCTCTCCTTATCCTCTCACTCCTGCTCTGTCCCGTCTCATTCTCTCTTCCTCTCCTTATCCTCTCACTCCTGCTCTGTCTCGCCACATTCTCTCTTCCTCTCCTTATCCGCTCACTCCTGCTCTGTCCCGTCTCATTCTCTCTTACTCTCCTTATCCTCTCACTCCTGCTCTGTCTCGTCACGTTCTCTCTTCCTCTCCTAATCCTCTCACTCCTGCTCTGTCCCGTCTCATTCTCTCTTCCTCTCCTTATCCTCTCACTCCTGCTCTGCCTCTCCACATTCTCTCTTCCTCTCCTTATCCTCTCACTCCTGCTCTGTCTTGTCAAGTTCTCTCTTCCTCTCCTTATCCTCTCACTCCTGCTCTGTCTCGCCACGTTCTCTCTTCCTCTCCTTATCCTCTCACTCCTGCTCTGTCCCATCTCATTCTCTCTTACTCTCCTTATCCTCTCAATCCTGCTCTGTCTCATCACGTTCTCTCTTCCTCTCCTTATCCTCTCACTCCTGCTCTGCCTAGTCACATTCTCTCTTCCTCACAATCCTGCTCTGTCTCATCACGTTCTCTCTTCCTCTCCTTATCCTCTCACTCCTGCTCTGTCTCGCCACGTTCTCTCTTCCTCTCCTTATCCTCTCACTCCTGCTCTGTCTCGTCAAGTTCTCCCTTCCTCTCCTTATCCTCTCACTCCTGCTCTGTCTTGTCAAGTTCTCTCTTCCTCTCCTTATCCTCTCACTCCTGCTCTGTCTCGCCACGTTCTCTCTTACGTCCTTATCCTCTCACTCCTGCTCTGTCTCGTCAAGTTCTCTCTTCCTCTCCTTATCCTCTCACTCCTGCTCTGTCTCGCCACATTCTCTCTTCCTCTCCTTATCCTCTCACTCCTGCTCTGTCTCGTCACGTTCTCTGTTCCTCTCACTCCTGCTCTGCCTCGCCACATTTTCTCTTCCTCTCCTTATCCTCTCACTCCTGCTCTGTCTCGCCACATTCTCTCTTCCTCTCCTTATCCTCGCACTCCTGCTCTGTCCCGTCTCATTCTCTCTTCCTCTCCTTATCCTCTCACTCCTGCTCTGTCTCGCCACATTCTCTTCCTCTCCTTATCCTCTCACTCCTGCTCTGTCTCGCCACATTCTCTCTTCCTCTCCTTATCCTCTCACTCCTGCTCTGCCTCGTCACATTCTCTCTTCCTCTCACTCCTGCTTTGCCTCGCCACGTTCTCTCTTCCTCTCCTTATCCTCTCACTCCTGCTCTGTCTCATCACGTTCTCTCTTCCTCTCCTTATCCTCTCACTCCTGCTCTGTTTCGCGACATTCTCTCTTCCTCTCCTTATCCTCTCACTCCTGCTCTGTCTCGCCACATTCTCTCTTCCTCTCCTTATCCTCTCACTCCTGCTCTGTCCCGTCTCATTCTCTCTTCCTCTCCTTATCCTCTCACTCCTGCTCTGTCTCGCCACATTCTCTCTTCCTCTCCTTATCCGCTCACTCCTGCTCTGTCCCGTCTCATTCTCTCTTACTCTCCTTATCCTCTCACTCCTGCTCTGTCTCGTCACGTTCTCTCTTCCTCTCCTAATCCTCTCACTCCTGCTCTGTCCCGTCTCATTCTCTCTTCCTCTCCTTATCCTCTCACTCCTGCTCTGCCTCTCCACATTCTCTTCCTCTCCTTATCCTCTCACTCCTGCTCTGTCTCGCCACATTCTCTCTTCCTCTCCTTATCCTCTCACTCCTGCTCTGTCTCGCCACATTCTCTCTTCCTCTCCTTATCCTCTCACTCCTGCTCTGTCTAGTCAAGTTCTCTCTTCCTCTCCTTATTCTCTCACTCCTGCTCTGTCTCGCCACATTCTCTCTTCCTCTCCTTATCCTCTCACTCCTGCTCTGTCTCATCACGTTCTCTCTTCCTCTCCTTATCCTCTCACTCCTTCTCTGCCTAGTCACATTCTCTCTTCCTCACAATCCTGCTCTGTCTCATCACGTTCTCTCTTCCTCTCCTTATCCTCTCACTCCTGCTCTGTCTCGCCACGTTCTCTCTTCCTCTCCTTATCCTCTCACTCCTGCTCTGTCTCGTCAAGTTCTCCCTTCCTCTCCTTATCCTCTCACTCCTGCTCTGTCTTGTCAAGTTCTCTCTTCCTCTCCTTATCCTCTCACTCCTGCTCTGTCTCGCCACGTTCTCTCTTACGTCCTTATCCTCTCACTCCTGCTCTGTCTCGTCAAGTTCTCTCTTCCTCTCCTTATCCTCTCACTCCTGCTCTGTCTCGCCACATTCTCTCTTCCTCTCCTTATCCTCTCACTCCTGCTCTGTCTCGTCACGTTCTCTGTTCCTCTCACTCCTGCTCTGCCTCGCCACATTTTCTCTTCCTCTCCTTATCCTCTCACTCCTGCTCTGTCTCGCCACATTCTCTCTTCCTCTCCTTATCCTCGCACTCCTGCTCTGTCCCGTCTCATTCTCTCTTCCTCTCCTTATCCTCTCACTCCTGCTCTGTCTCGCCACATTCTCTCTTCCTCTCCTTATCCTCTCACTCCTGCTCTGTCTAGCCACATTCTCTCTTCCTCTCCTTATCCTCTCACTCCTGCTCTGTCCCGTCTCATTCTCTCTTCCTCTCCTTATCCTCTCACTCCTGCTCTGTTCTCGCTACATTCTCTCTTCCTCTCCTTATCCTCTCACTCCTGCTCTGTCTCGTCACGTTCTCTCTTCCTCTCCTTATCCTCTCACTCCTGCTCTGTCTCGTCACGTTCTCTCTTCCTCTCCTTATCCTCTCACTCCTGCTCTGTCTCGCCACATTCTCTCTTCCTCTCCTTATCCTCTCACTCCTGCTCTGTCTCGCCACATTCTCTCTTCCTCTCCTTATCCTCTCACTCCTGCTCTGCCTCGTCACATTCTCTCTTCCTCTCACTCCTGCTTTGCCTCGCCACGTTCTCTCTTCCTCTCCTTATCCTCTCACTCCTGCTCTGTCTCATCACGTTCTCTCTTCCTCTCCTTATCCTCTCACTCCTGCTCTGTTTCGCGACATTCTCTCTTCCTCTCCTTATCCTCTCACTCCTGCTCTGTCTCGCCACATTCTCTCTTCCTCTCCTTATCCTCTCACTCCTGCTCTGTCCCGTCTCATTCTCTCTTCCTCTCCTTATCCTCTCACTCCTGCTCTGTCTCGCCACATTCTCTCTTCCTCTCCTTATCCGCTCACTCCTGCTCTGTCCCGTCTCATTCTCTCTTACTCTCCTTATCCTCTCACTCCTGCTCTGTCTCGTCACGTTCTCTCTTCCTCTCCTAATCCTCTCACTCCTGCTCTGTCCCGTCTCATTCTCTCTTCCTCTCCTTATCCTCTCACTCCTGCTCTGCCTCTCCACATTCTCTCTTCCTCTCCTTATCCTCTCACTCCTGCTCTGTCTCGCCACATTCTCTCTTCCTCTCCTTATCCTCTCACTCCTGCTCTGTCTCGCCACATTCTCTCTTCCTCTCCTTATCCTCTCACTCCTGCTCTGTCTAGTCAAGTTCTCTCTTCCTCTCCTTATTCTCTCACTCCTGCTCTGTCTCGCCACATTCTCTCTTCCTCTCCTTATCCTCGCACTCCTGCTCTGTCTCGTCAAGTTCTCTCTTCCTCTCCTTATCCTCTCACTCCTGCTCTGTCTCGCCACGTTCTCTCTTCCTCTCCTTATCCTCACTCCTGCTCTGTCTCATCACGTTCTCTCTTCCTCTCCTTATCCTCTCACTCCTGCTCTGTCTCGCCACATTCTCTCTTCCTCTCCTTATCCTCTCACTCCTGCTCTGTCCCGTCTCATTCTATCTTACTCTCCTTATCCTCTCAATCATGCTCTGTCTCATCACTTTCTCTCTTCCTCTCCTTATCCTCTCACTCCTGCTCTGCCTTGTCACATTCTCTCTTCCTCTCACTCCTGCTCTGTCTTGTCAAGTTCTCTCTTCCTCTCCTTATCCTCTCACTCCTGCTCTGTCTTGTCCCATTCTCTCTTCCTCTCCTTATCCTCTCACTCCTGCTCTGTCTCGCCACGTTCTCTCTTTCTCTCCTTATCCTCTCACTCCTGCTCTGTCTCATCACGTTCTCTCTTCATCTCCTTATCCTCTCACTCCTGCTCTGTCCTGTCTCACTCTCTCTTACTCTCCTTATCCTCTCACTCCTGCTCTGCCTCGCCACATTCTCTCTTCCTCTCCTTATCCTCTCACTCCTGCTCTGTCTCGCCACATTCTCTCTTCCTCTCCTTATCCTCTCACTCCTGCTCTGCCTCGTCACATTCTCTCTTCCTCTCACTCCTGCTTTGCCTCGCCACGTTCTCTCTTCCTCTCCTTATCCTCTCACTCCTGCTCTGTCTCATCACGTTCTCTCTTCCTCTCCTTATCCTCTCACTCCTGCTCTGTTTCACGACATTCTCTCTTCCTCTCCTTATCCTCTCACTCCTGCTCTGTCTCGCCACATTCTCTCTTCCTCTCCTTATCCTCACTCCTGCTCTGTCTCATCACGTTCTCTCTTCCTCTCCTTATCCTCTCACTCCTGCTCTGTCTCGCCACATTCTCTCTTCCTCTCCTTATCCTCTCACTCCTGCTCTGTCTCGTCTCATTCTATCTTACTCTCCTTATCCTCTCAATCATGCTCTGTCTCATTACTTTCTCTCTTCCTCTCCTTATCCTCTCACTCCTGCTCTGCCTTGTCACATTCTCTCTTCCTCTCACTCCTGCTCTGTCTTGTCAAGTTCTCTCTTCCTCTCCTTATCCTCTCACTCCTGCTCTGTCTTGCCACATTCTCTCTTCCTCTCCTTATCCTCTCACTCCTGCTCTGTCTCGCCACGTTCTCTCTTTCTCTCCTTATCCTCTCACTCCTGCTCTGTCTCATCACGTTCTCTCTTCATCTCCTTATCCTCTCACTCCTGCTCTGTCCTGTCTCACTCTCTCTTACTCTCCTTATCCTCTCACTCCTGCTCTGTCTCGCCACGTTCTCTCTTACTCTCCTTATCCTCTCACTCCTGCTCTGCCTCGCCACATTCTCTCTTCCTCTCCTTATCCTCTCACTCCTGCTCTGTCTCGCCACGTTCTCTCTTTCTCTCCTTATCCTCTCACTCCTGCTCTGCCTCTCCACATTCTCTCTTACTCTCCTTATCCTCTCACTCCTGCTCTGTCTCATCACGTTCTCTCTTCATCTCCTTATCCTCTCACTCCTGCTCTGTCTCGCCACATTCTCTCTTCCTCTCCTTATCCTCTCACTCCTGCTCTGCCTCTCCACATTCTCTCTTACTCTCCTTATCCTCTCACTCCTGCTCTGTCTCGCCACATTCTCTCTTCCTCTCCTTATCCTCTCACTCCTGCTCTGTCTCTGTCTTCCTCTCCTTATCCTCTCACTCCTGCTCTGTCTCGTTCTCTCTTCCTTCCTTATCCTCTCACTCCTGCTCTGTCTCGTCAAGTTCTCTCTTCCTCTCCTTATCCTCTCACTCCTGCTCTGTCTCGTCAGTTCTCTCTTCCTCTCCTCATCCTCTCACTCCTGCTCTGTCCCGTCTCATTCTCTCTTCCTCTCCTTATCCTCTCACTCCTGCTCTGTCTCGCCACATTCTCTCTTCCTCTCCTTATCCTCTCACTCCTGCTCTGTCTCGCCACATTCTCTCTTCCTCTCCTTATCCTCTCACTCCTTCTCTGTCCCGTCTCATTCTCTTCCTCTCCTTATCCTCTCACTCCTGCTCTGTCTCGCCACGTTCTCTCTTCCTCTCCTTATCCTCTCACTCCTGCTCTGTCTCGCCACGTTCTCTCTTCCTCTCCTTATCCTCTCACTCCTGCTCTGTCTCGCCACGTTCTCTCTTCCTCTCCTTATCCTCTCACTCCAGCTATGTCTCGCCACGTTCTCTCTTCCTCTCCTTATCCTCTCACTCCTGCTCTGTCTCGTCAAGTTCTCTCTTCCTCTCCTTATCCTCTCACTCCTGCTCTGTCTCGCCACATTCTCTCTTCCTCTCCTTATCCTCTCACTCCTGCTCTGTCTCGTCATGTTCTCTGTTCCTCTCACTCCTGCTCTGCCTCGCCACATTCTCTATTCCTCTCCTTATCCTCTCACTCCTGCTCTGTCTCGCCACATTCTCTCTTCCTCTCCTTATCCTCTCACTCCTTCTCTGTCCCGTCTCATTCTCTCTTCCTCTCCTTATCCTCTCACTCCTGCTCTGTCTCGCCACATTCTCTCTTCCTCTCCTTATCCTCTCACTCCTGCTCTGTCCCGTCTCATTCTCTCTTACTCTCACTCCTGCTCTGTCTTGTCAAGTTCTCTCTTCCTCTCCTTATCCTCTCACTCCTGCTCTGTCTCGCCACGTTCTCTCTTTCTCTCCTTATCCTCTCACTCCTGCTCTGTCTCATCACGTTCTCTCTTCCTCTCCTTATCCTCTCACTCCTGCTCTGTCTCGCCACATTCTCTCTTCCTCTCCTTATCCTCTCACTCCTGCTCTGTCTCGCCACGTTCTCTCTTCCTCTCCTTATCCTCTCACTCCTGCTCTGTCTCGTCAAGTTCTCTCTTCCTCTCCTTATCCTCTCACTCCTGCTCTGTCTCGTCAAGTTCTCTCTTCCTCTCCTTATCCTCTCACTCCTGCTCTGTCTCGCCACGTTCTCTCTTCCTCTACTTATCCTCTCACTCCTGCTCTGTCTCGTCACGTTCTCTGTTCCTCTCACTCCTGCTCTGACTCGCCACATTCTCTCTTCCTCTCCTTATCCTCTCACTCCTGCTCTGTCTCATCAGGTTCTCTCTTCCTCTCCATATCCTCTCACTCCTGCTCTGTCTCGCGACATTCTCTCTTCCTCTCCTTATCCTCTCACTCCTGCTCTGTCCCGTCTCATTCTCTCTTACTCTCCTTATCCTCTCAATCCTGCTCTGTCTCATCACGTTCTCTCTTCCTCTCCTTATCCTCTCACTCCTGCTCTGCCTAGTCACATTCTCTCTTCCTCTCACTCCTGCTCTGTCTTGTCAAGTTCTCTCTTCCTCTCCTTATCCTCTCACTCCTGCTCTGTCTCGCCACGTTCTCTCTTCCTCTCCTTATCCTCTCAATCCTGCTCTGTCTCATCACGTTCTCTCTTCCTCTCCTTATCCTCTCACTCCTGCTCTGCCTAGTCACATTCTCTCTTCCTCTCACTCCTGCTCTGTCTTGTCAAGTTCTCTCTTCCTCTCCTTATCCTCTCACTCCTGCTCTGTCTCGCCACGTTCTCTCTTTCTCTCCTTGTCCTCTCACTCCTGCTCTGTCTCATCACGTTCTCTCTTCATCTCCTTATCCTCTCACTCCTGCTCTGTCTCGCCACGTTCTCTCTTCCTCTCCTTATCCTCTCACTCCTGCTCTGTCTCGTCAAGTTCTCTCTTCCTCTCCTTATTCTCTCACTCCTGCTCTGTCTCATCACGTTCTCTCTTCCTCTCCTTATCCTCTCACTCCTGCTCTGTCTCGCCACGTTCTCTCTTCCTCTCCTTATCCTCTCACTCCTGCTCTGTCTCGTCAAGTTCTCCTTCCTCTCCTTATCCTCTCACTCCTGCTCTGTCTCGCCACATTCTCTCTTCCTCTCCTTATCCTCTCACTCCTGCTCTGTCTCGTCACGTTCTCTGTTCCTCTCCTTATCCTCTCACTCCTGCTCTGTCTCGTCACGTTCTCTGTTCCTCTCCTTATCCTCTCACTCCTGCTCTGTCTCGTCACGTTCTCTGTTCCTCTCCTTATCCTCTCACTCCTGCTCTGTCTCGTCACGTTCTCTGTTCCTCTCCTTATCCTCTCACTCCTGCTCTGTCTCGTCACGTTCTCTGTTCCTCTCCTTATCCTCTCACTCCTGCTCTGTCTCGCCACATTCTCTCTTCCTCTCCTTATCCTCTCACTCCTGCTCTGTCTCGTCACGTTCTCTGTTCCTCTCACTCCTGCTCTGCCTCGCCACATTCTCTCTTCCTCTCCTTATCCTCTCACTCCTGCTCTGTCTCGCCACATTCTCTCTTCCTCTCCTTATCCTCGCACTCCTGCTCTGTCCCGTCTCATTCTCTCTTCCTCTCCTTATCCTCTCACTCCTGCTCTGTCTCGCCACATTCTCTCTTCCTCTCCTTATCCTCTCACTCCTGCTCTGTCTCGCCACATTCTCTCTTCCTCTCCTTATCCTCTCACTCCTGCTCTGTCTCGCCACATTCTCTCTTCCTCTCCTTATCCTCTCACTCCTGCTCTGTCTCGCCACGTTCTCTCTTCCTCTCCTATCCTCTCAATCCTGCTCTGCCTCTCCACATTCTCTCTTCCTCTCCTTATCCTCTCACTCCTGCTCTGTCTCGCCACATTCTCTCTTCCTCTCCTTATCCTCTCACTCCTGCTCTGTCTCGCCACATTCTCTCTTCCTCTCCTTATCCTCTCACTCCTGCTCTGTCTCGCCACATTCTCTCTTCCTCTCCTTATCCTCTCACTCCTGCTCTGCCTCTCCACATTCTCTCTTCCTCTCCTTATCCTCTCACTCCTGCTCTGTCTCGCCACATTCTCTCTTCCTCTCCTTATCCTCTCACTCCTGCTCTGTCTCGCCACATTCTCTCTTCCTCTCCTTATCCTCTCACTCCTGCTCTGTCTCGCCACATTCTCTCTTCCTCTCCTTATCCTCTCACTCCTGCTCTGTCTCGCCATGTTCTCTCTTCCTCTCCTATCCTCTCAATCCTGCTCTGCCTCTCCACATTCTCTCTTCCTCTCCTTATCCTCTCACTCCTGCTCTGTCTCGCCACATTCTCTCTTCCTCTCCTTATCCTCTCACTCCTGCTCTGTCTCGCCACATTCTCTCTTCCTCTCCTTATCCTCTCACTCCTGCTCTGTCTCGCCACATTCTCTCTTCCTCTCCTTATCCTCTCACTCCTGCTCTGCCTCTCCACATTCTCTCTTCCTCTCCTTATCCTCTCACTCCTGCTCTGTCTCGCCACATTCTCTCTTCCTCTCCTTATCCTCTCACTCCTGCTCTGTCTCGCCACATTCTCTCTTCCTCTCCTTATCCTCTCACTCCTGCTCTGCCTCTCCACATTCTCTCTTACTCTCCTTATCCTCTCACTCCTGCTCTGTCTAGCCACATTCTCTCTTCCTCTCCTTATCCTCTCACTCCTGCTCTGTCCCGTCTCATTCTCTCTTACTCTCCTTATCCTCTCAATCCTGCTCTGTCTCATCACGTTCTCTCTTCCTCTCCTTATCCTCTCACTCCTGCTCTGCCTCGTCACATTCTCTCTTCCTCTCACTCCTGCTCTGTCTTGTCAAGTTCTCTCTTCCTCTCCTTATCCTCTCACTCCTGCTCTGTCCTGTCTCACTCTCTCTTACTCTCCTTATCCTCTCACTCCTGCTCTGTCTCGCCACATTCTCTCTTCCTCTCCTTATCCTCTCACTCCTGCTCTGCCTCTCCACATTCTCTCTTACTCTCCTTATCCTCTCACTCCTGCTCTGTCTCGCCACATTCTCTCTTCCTCTCCTTATCCTCTCACTCCTGCTCTGTCTCGCCACGTTCTCTCTTCCTCTCCCTATCCTCTCACTCCTGTCTCCACCTTCGCTGCTCCACTCCTCTACTTTCTCTCCCTCCATTTCCTCTCCCTGGTATTTCTGAGATGGAGGGTCAGGACCTACAGTACAGGTAGGTGGTGTGAGCGGGTTCCTGTATAGGCTGATAGCAGACAGGATTCAAATCCCCCTTGTACTGCTCCGATGTTAACCTGACATTTACTGCAAGCGTTTTAAAGCTGGACATAATAGCATCTTGCATAAGTGGAAATTATACAAAATGCCGTTATTGTGACATTTTAGAAGCAGTCCAGATGGAGGATTATGTTAGACTGTGATAATTTGTGCGTGAGTACGGACGGACGGACGGACGGACGGACAGACAGACAGACAGACAGACAGACAGACAGACAGACAGACAGACAGACAGACAGACAGACAGACAGACAGACAGACAGACAGACAGACAGACAGACAGACAGACAGACAGACAGACAGACAGACAGACAGACAGACAGACAGACAGACAGACAGACAGACAGACAGACAGACAGACAGACAGACAGACAGACAGACAGACAGACAGACAGACAGACAGACAGACAGACAGACAGACAGACAGACAGACAGTTGTTTTCTGCCATCTTCACATTAAAACACATGCACATTGAGTGGTGCATTGAGAATGAGCCAACCCTTCATTGGAATGTATAGAGACAGAAAGAAGTTTGAGGAGCAGAAGGGAGGGGTAAGAGAGGAGGTAAAGAGAGGGATAGAGGGAAGCGAGGGGGAACGAAGGAGAAAGCAGTGGTCTAAAGCTATTTTTGTCTCGTATATCTCTTACTGCAAACTGTAATCTCTTGCAACATCCTAAGATCTGAGCAAAATCACTGCACATTGAAAACCACACGGGGTTACGGTGACACACTGTCCCCCTGATGAACCAGCTGTGGTCGCGCGTCTAATATACGAGTACCTACAAAACAACAGTTATTTATTCCAGGGAGGACAACAACTCTGAATGCACTCTCTTTGGGACTCAGAGGCATAGAAAGAGATCCCCTGTGTTATTGAATCTGATAACTTTGAACTTTAGACATGAATCTAGCTCAAAAACAAAAAGACATGAGCGATCAGATAAGAGAGGCCACACAAACAGAATACAATTTATAGAGAAAAAGCATGTGAATACATAAGATTGACAGATATACGGAGGTGAATAAACAAGTGTTCCAACGTGGATATTGTCAGGGGAGTCTTCCAAAACGTTCCTCTTACAACACGCTACATCCCCATGGTGATAACCTCTTATGTGTCTCAGCACCATTTCACTGCTCCCAGGCTATGTTCCCTCTATAACCTGCACACATATATGTCATCCTATAGCCGATGTATTTATGACAGAGATCCAGTGGCATTTCATTCACGGAGAGATAACGGGACCACCAAGGCTTACAACAAACGCAATCAGTTCCCATATCTCACACTGCTACACGGCATGTTATGAAATATAGCGCCGGGAGAGCAGAGAGATGCTGTCACACCGTGTGTGTGTGTGTGTGTGTGTGTGTGTGTGTGTGTGTGTGTGTGTGTGTGTGTGTGTGTGTGTGTGTGTGTGTGTGTGTGTGTGTGTGCGTGCGCGTGTGTGTGTGTGTGTGTGTTGACGGATGCGACGGCAAGGCATCAGATAGCATCGTGTGCTTCCCAGACTGGATTTACAGTCTTTCTGATAGAGGGGGGAGGAATGGAGGCGGGGAGAGATTGTATCTGATATTTACTGACTACAGTACTAGAGTAGAAGTGTCTGTGGTGGCTGGAACTTGTTTCTCTGCAGTACAAAACCCCAAACTTGTCTGGGATAGCATTGTCCGCAGTGCATGACTAATCTGTTTTCTACCTCATGATTAGTTTATTTGTATTTTTTCACACACAACACTGTATTCAGACCTTCATTGGCCCGTATACATCTCCATACAGAGAAACATTCCAGGGAATCGAGGGTGAACTATTCCTTTAAGATACATTTCTCCCTAAGCAATGAACTACTGAGTGTTCCTTGAGAGTGAGGAGTTGCTCGTGTTAATCATGGCCTTTGCCAGTCATACAGTCCCAGGGTGTCATGGTTGCCTGAAGCTCCTCTCCTGTTAACTGAGACAACTCCACATTCACACACACACACACACACACACACACACACACACACACACAGTCCAACCAGGTCATCAGGAGGGTACAGTCAATTGTGAAGAAAAAATGTGATTACTTTAAAATGGAGATTGTCTCAGTGGCACAGATTTAAAGAGGAGTACTCTATCTATGGTCTCTCCTCATCTCATTAGTACTCAATAGTACTCGGAGCTTAACCAGAATAGCCATAAACTGTGTCACCCTACTGAGGGTTACTCCTGTTTATAGTTTATAGCTAATCTGGTTCAGCTCAGAGTACTAATGAGAGGAGGAGAGACCATAGACAGAGTACCCTCCTGATGATCTGGTTGGACATCACTCCAACATGGTCAATTGTAGGGATCAGCCAATGAAGTTGAAGTCCCACCCAGTTAACTACATTAAAATGGTGGAAGCCCTCAATTGCACTGCCCATTCTTAAACATCTTTTTTGCCACTATGAGGATGAGAGAAACACGAGTGAGTGAGTGAGTGAGTGAGTGAGTGAGTGAGTGAGTGAGTGAGAGTCACACACACAGTACATACTGTGCTATTCAGTGTCATATGTCATCAAGAAGCTTTCCCACAGAGAAAACAGTAAGAAAACGCACCGCGTAGGTTACAGTGCACATTGTACTCATCTGAATGAAGTAATGGAAGAATAGGTAACCCACAGGGCATGGTGTGTCTGTCTCAAACGGTATCCTAGTCTCTTCATAGTGCACTATGCTCTGGACAAAAGGAGCGCATTATATAGGGAATAAGGTACCATTTGGGATGCAGCCTGTGGCTGTGTGTTATTCTGGGGATGAAAGGACTTGATAAGAGAGAGAGAGGCTAATGAAACACACAGGGCCAAGGCCTTTGCAGACCTTTTCCAGGACCTCTGCTGACACACTGTGGGAGTCTGGGAAGACAAGACCAGAATGCACAATAGAATGAGCTCAGACTAAGAAATAATGTTATGCAGGCACACACACACACACACACACACACACACACACACACACACAAAGACACTAAGGGGCCCGCGCACAAGCCAATACAGAACACTCACACACACCCACAAAACACGCACACCTAGTCACCTGCAGACACACACACACACACATGCACAAACCTAGTCACCTGCAGACACACATAGGCACCTGCAGACACACATAGGCACACACATCGTGCCTGGGGGACAGTCGCTGCCTGATCCGTACTTCTCTCTGCTGTTCATTTCTACATGTCTCCTCTGGCTCAGGGAGGAAATTGCCTCCAACATCACCAGGGCCGTGCATGTTAGCAGAAAGGCAAGGTCACACCCGGGAAAACACTGCTGAATACACTAATATCACATTTGCATGGAGGAAACTCCGTCTGGCCTACAACCACCATCACCACCACACTCTCTCACTCCCCACCCGCCCCCTCATATTACCATCAACAACCATCTTCCACAGCAGGATGTAGGGTTATGTTTGGGGGGTGAGTGTTTGTGTGTGTTTGTTCGAGCCTGTGTGCATGTTGTGTGTGTGTGTGTGTGTGTGTGTGTGTGTGTGTGTGTGTGTGTGTGTGTGTGTGTGTGTGTGTGTGTGTGTGTGTGTGTGTGTGTGTGTGTGTGTGTGTGTGTGTGTGTGTGTGTGTGTGTGTGTGTGTGTGTAACAATCACAGAAGTTATAACACCGTAGCTGGAATAGGAGATGCAAAATCTGTAGAAATTACAATATCCTCCTCTCTTCCTCCATCTTTATTACCCTCAGCCCTCCTTCTTTCCTCCCCTCTGCCCTCCTTCTTTCCTCCCCTCTGTCTTTCTTCTGTCCTCCCCTCTGTCCTCCTTCTTTCCCCCCCTCTGTCCTCCTTCTTTCCTCCCCTCTGTCTTTCTTCTGTCCTCCCCTCTGTCCTCCTTCTTTCCCCCCCTCTGTCCTCCTTCTTTCCCCCCCTCTGTCCTCCTTCTTTCCCCCCCTCTGTCCTCCTTCTTTCCCCCCTCTGTCCTCCTTCTTTCCCCCTCTGTCCTCCTTCTTTCCCCCTCTGTCCTCCTTCTTTCCCCCTCTGTCCTCCTTCTTTCCCCCTCTGTCCTCCTTCTTTCCCCCTCTGTCCTCCTTCTTTCCCCCTCTGTCCTCCTTCTTTCCCCCTCTGTCCTCCTTCTTTCCCCCTCTGTCCTTCTTCTTTCCTCCCCTCTGTAATTCTTCTCCCCCCTCTGTCCTTCTTCTGTCCTCCCCTCTGTCCCCCTTCTTTCCTCCCCTCTGTCCTCCTTCTTTCCTACCCTCTGTCATCCTCCTTTCCACCCTCTGTCATTTTTCCCCCCCTCTGTCCTTCTTTCCCCCCACTGTGTCCTCCTTCTTTCCTCCCCTCTGTCCTCCTTCTTTCCCCCCCTCTGTCCTCCTTCTTCCCCCCCTCTGTCCTATGTCTTCCCTCCCCTCTGTCCTCCTTCTTTCCTCCCTTCTGTCCTCCCCTCTTTCCTACTGTAACTCTGTCCTCCCCTCTGTCCTAACTCTTTCCTCCCCTCTGTCCTCCCCTCTGTCCTCCCCTCTGTCCTAACTCTTTCCTCCCCTCTGTCTTCCTTCTTTCCCCCCCTCTGTCCTCATTCTTCCCCCCCTCTGTCCTCCATCTTCCCTCCCCTCTGTCCTCCTTCTTTCCTCCCCTCTGTCTGCCCTCTGTCCTAACTCTGTCCTCCACTCTTTCCTACTGTAACTCTGTCCTCCCCTCTGTCCTAACTCTTTCTTCCCCTCTTTCCTCCCCTCTGTAATTCTTCTCCCCCTCTGTCCTTCTTCTGTCCTCCCCTCTGTCCCCCTTATTTCCTCCCCTCAGCCCTTCTTCTTTCATACCCTCTGTCCTCCTTCTTTCCTACCCTCTGTCCTCCTTCTTTCCTACCCTCTGTCATCCTCCTTTCCACCCTCTGTCATTTTTTCCCCCTCTGTCCTTCTTTCCCCCACTAAGTCCTCCTTCTTTCCTCCCCTCTGTCCTCCTTCTTTCCCCCTCTGTCCTTCTTCTTCCCCCTCTGTCCTATGTCTTCCCTCCCCTCTGTCCTCCTTCTTTCCTCCCTTCTGTCCTCCCCTCTTTCCTACTGTAACTCTTTCCCCCTCTGTCCTCATTCTTCCCCCCTCTGTCCTCCATCTTCCCTCCCCTCTGTCCTCCTTCTTTCCTCCCCTCTGTCTGCCCTCTGTCCTAACTCTGTCCTCCACTCTTTCCTACTGTAACTCTGTCCTCCCCTCTGTCCTAACTCTTTCTTCCCCTCTGTCCTCCCCTCTGTCCTAACTCTTTCCTCCCCTCTGTCCTAACTCTTTCCTCACCTCTGTCCTAACTTTTTCCTCCCCTCTGTCCTAACTCTTTCCTCCCCTCTGTCCTCCTTCTTTCCCCCCCTCTGTCCTCCTTTTTCCCCCCCTCTGTCCTCCTTCTTTCCCCCCCTCTGTCCTCCCTCTGTCCTCCCCTCTGTCCTAACTCTGTCCTCCCCTCTGTCCTCCCCTCTGTCCTAACTCTGTCCTCCCCTCTGTCCTCCCCTCTGTCCTAACTCTGTCCTCCCCTCAGTCCTAACTCTGTCCTCCCCTCTGTCCTAACTCTGTCCTCCCCTCTGTCCTAACTCTGTCCTCCCCTCTGTCCTAACTCTGTCCTCCCCTCTGTCCTAACTCTGTCCTCCCCTCTGTCCTAACTCTGTCCTCCCCTCTGTCCTAACTCTGTCCTCCCCTCTGTCCTCCCCTCTGTCCTAACTCTGTCCTCCCCTCTGTCCTAACTCTGTCCTCCCTCTGTCCTCCCTCTGTCCTAATTCTGTCCTCCCCTCTGTCCTCCCCTCTGTCCTAATTCTGTCCTCCCCTCTGTCCTAACTCTGTCCTCCCCTCTGTCCTAACTCTGTCCTCCCCTCTGTCCTAACTCTGTCCTAACTCTGTCCTCCCCTCTGTCCTAAATCTGTCCTCCCCTCTGTCCTAACTCTGTCCTCCCCTCTCTCCTAACTCTGTCCTCCCCTCTGTCCTAACGCTGTCCTCCCCTCTGACCTCCCCTGTGTCCTAACTATTTCCTCCCCTCTGTCCTAACTCTGTCCTCCCCTCTGTCCTAACTCTTTTCTCCACTCTGTCCTAACGCTTTCCTCCCCTCTGTCCTCCTTTTCTCCCCTCTGTCCTAACTCTGTCCTCCCCTCTGTCCTAACTCTTTCCTCCCTTCTGTCCTAACTCTGTCCTCCCCTCTGTCCTAACGCTTTCCTCCACTCTGTCCTAACTCTATCCTCCCCTCTGTCCTAACTCTGTCCTCCCCTCTATCCTAACTCTTTTCTCCCCTCTGTCCTAACTCTTTCCTCCCCTCTGTCCTCCTTTTCTCCCCTCTGTGCTAACTCTGTCCTCCCCTCTGTCCTAACTCTTTCCTCCCCTCTGTCCTAACGCTTTCCTCCCTTCTGTCCTAACTCTGTCCTCCCCTCTGTCCTAACTCTGTCCTCCCCTCTCTCCTAACTCTGTCCTCCCCTCTATGCTAACTCTTTTCTCCCCTCTGTCCTAACTCTTTCCTCCCCTCTGTCCTCCCTTTCTCCTCTCTGTCCTAACTCTGTCCTCCCCTCTGTCCTCCTTTTCTCCCCTCTGTCCTAACTCTTTCCTCCCCTTTGTCCTAACTCTTTCCTCCCCTCTGTCCTCCCCTCTGTCCTAACTCTTTCCTCCCCTCTGTCCTAACTCTTTCCTCCCTTCTGTCCTAACTCTTTCCTCCCCTCTGTCCTAACTCTGTCCTCCCCTCTGTCCTAACTCTGTCCTCGCCTCTGTCCTAACTCTGTCCTCGCCTCTGTCATAACGCTTTCCTCCCCTCTGTCCTAACTCTGTCCTCCCCTCTGTCCTAACTCTGTCCTCCCCTCTTTCCTAACTCTTTTCTCCCCTCTGTCCTCCCCTCTGTCCCAACTCTTTCCTCCCCTCTGTCCTAACTCTTTCCTCCCCCTGTCCTAACTCTTTCCTCCTTCATCTGTCCTAACTCTGTCCTCCCATCTGTCCTAACTCTGTCCTCCCCTCTGTCCTAACTCTTTCCTCCCATCTGTCCTAACTCTTTCCTCCCATCTGTCCTAACTCTGTCCTCCCATCTGCCCTCCCTTCTGTCCTCCTTCTTTCCCACCCCTCTGTCCTCCTTCTTTCCTCCCCTCTGTCCTCCTTCTTTCCTCCCCTCTGTCCTACTTCTTTCCTCCCCTCTGTCCTCCTTCTTTCCTCCCCTCTGTCCTCCTTCTTTCCTCCCCTCTGTCCTAACTCTTTCCTCCCCTCTGTCCTAACTCTTTCCTCCCCTCTGTCCTAACTCTTTCCTCCCCTCTGTCCTAACTCTTTCCTCCCCTCTGTCCTAACTCTTTCCTCCCCTCTGTCCTCCTTTTCTCCCCTCTGTCCTCCTTTTCTCCCCTCTGTCCTCCTTTTCTCCCCTCTGTCCTCCTTTTCTCCCCTCTGTCCTCCTTTCCCCCCCTCTGTTCTCCCTTTCTCCCCTCTGTCCTCTTCACTTGTAGAATGTGGTTCCATCATTTGAATATCCCTCCCTCTAACCATACCTCCATCTATTATCCCTAAGCTAGTCTCTGATTGTAATCAGCAGTCCTGGCTCCCCATGTGAACTATGCAACTGTTTTCCTATGTGCTGCATTCACCATCAGCAATCAGTCACTGTTGCATGTGTGTAAAGCTCTAACACACACACACACACACACACACACACACACACACACAAACACACACACACACACACACACACACACACACACAAACAAATGGGATAATGTACACACTGACAAGCGAACGCACGCATGCCCACATATGCTTTTCCATCGCAACACGCAAACCATTATTTATTGGATGTCATGTGTGATACTTTGTCTTTAGTGAGAGCCAGGTGGGTATGCAGTCACATGTGTGATACTTTCTCTTTAGTGACAGCCAGGTGGGTATGCAGTCACCTGTGTGATACTTTCACTTTAGTGACAGCCAGGTGGGTATGCAGTCACCTGTGTGATACTTTCTCTTTAGTGACAGCCAGGTGGGTATGCAGTCACCTGTTTGATACTTTCACTTTAGTGACAACCAGGTGGGTATGCAGTCACCTGTGTGATACTTTCACTTTAGTGACAGCCAGGTGGGTATGCAGTCACCTGTGTGATACCTTCTCTTTAGTGACAGCCAGGTGGGTATGCAGTCACCTGTGTGATACCTTCTCTTTAGTGATCGCCAGGTGGGTATGCAGTCACCTGTGTAATACTTTCTCTTTAGTGATCGCCAGGTGGGTATGCAGTCACCTGTGGAATACTTTCACTTTAGTGACAGCCAGGTGGGTATGCAGTCACCTGTGTAATACTTTCACTTTAGTGACAGCCAGGTGGGTATGCAGTCACCTGTGTGATACTTTCACTTTAGTAAGAGCCAGGTGGGTATGCAGTCACCTGTGTGATACTTTCACTTTAGTGACAGCCAGGTGGGTATGCAGTCACCAGTGTGATACTTTCTCTTTAGTGGCAGCCAGGTGGGTATGCAGTCACCTGTGTGATACCTTCTCTTTAGTGAGAGCCAGGTGGGTATGCAGTCACCTGTGTGATACTTTCAAATTAGTGACAGCCAGGTGGGTATGCAGTCACCTGTGTGATACCTTCTCTTTAGTGAGAGCCAGGTGGGTATGCAGTCACCTGTGTGATACTTTCACTTTAGTGACAGCCAGGTGGGTATGCAGTCACCTGTGTGATACCTTCTCTTTAGTGAGAGCCAGGTGGGTATGCAGTCACCTGTGTGATACCTTCTCTTTAGTGACAGCCAGGTGGGTATGCAGTCACCTGTGTGATACCTTCTCTTTAGTGAGAGCCAGGTGGGTATGCAGTCACCTGTGTGATACTTTCAAATTAGTGACAGCCAGGTGGGTATGCAGTCACCTGTGTGATACCTTCTCTTTAGTGAGAGCCAGGTGGGTATGCAGTCACCTGTGTGATACTTTCACTTTAGTGACAGCCAGGTGGGTATGCAGTCACCTGTGTGATACCTTCTCTTTAGTGAGAGCCAGGTGGGTATGCAGTCACCTGTGTGATACCTTCTCTTTAGTGACAGCCAGGTGGGTATGCAGTCACCTGTGTGATACCTTCTCTTTAGTGACAGCCAGGTGGGTATGCAGTCACCTGTGTGATACCTTCTCTTTAGTGAGAGCCAGGTGGGTATGCAGTCACCTGTGTGATACCTTCTCTTTAGTGACAGCCAGGTGGGTATGCAGTCACCTGTGTGATACCTTCTCTTTAGTGAGAGCCAGGTGGGTATGCAGTCACCTGTGTGATACCTTCTCTTTAGTGACAGCCAGGTGGGTATGCAGTCACCTGTGTGATACCTTCTCTTTAGTGACAGCCAGGTGGGTATGCAGTCACCTGTGTGATACCTTCTCTTTAGTGACAGCCAGGTGGGTATGCAGTCACCTGTGTGATACCTTCTCTTTAGTGACAGCCAGGTGGGTATGCAGTCACCTGTGTGATACCTTCTCTTTAGTGACAGCCAGGTGGGTATGCAGTCACCTGTGTGATACCTTCTCTTTAGTGACAGCCAGGTGGGTATGCAGTCACCTGTGTGATACCTTCTCTTTAGTGACAGCAAGGTGGGTATGCAGTCACCTGTGTGATACCTTCTCTTTAGTGACAGCCAGGTGGGTATGCAGTCACCTGTGCGATACCTTCTCTTTAGTGACAGCCAGGTGAGTATGCAGTCACCTGTGTGATACCTTCTCTTTAGTGACAGCCAGGTGGGTATGCAGTCACCTGTTTGATACTCTCACTTTAGTGACAGCCAGGTGGGTATGCAGTCACCTGTGTGATACCTTCTCTTTAGTGACAGCCAGGTGGGTATGCAGTCACCTGTTTGATACTTTCACTTTAGTGACAGCCAGGTGGGTATGCAGTCACCTGTGTGATACCTTCTCTTTAGTGACAGCCAGGTGGGTATGCAGTCACCTGTGCGATACCTTCTCTTTAGTGACAGCCAGGTGGGTATGCAGTCACCTGTGTGATACCTTCTCTTTAGTGACAGCCAGGTGGGTATGTAGTCACCTGTGTGATACCTTCTCTTTAGTGACAGCCAGGTGGGTATGCAGTCACCTGTGTGATACCTTCTCTTTAGTGACAGCCAGGTGGGTATGCAGTCACCTGTGTGATACCTTCTCTTTAGTGACAGCCAGGTGGGTATGCAGTCACCTGTGTGATACCTTCTCTTTAGTGACAGCCAGGTGGGTATGCAGTCACCTGTGTGATACCTTCTCTTTAGTGACAGCCAGGTGGGTATGCAGTCACCTGTGTGATACCTTCTCTTTAGTGACAGCCAGGTGGGTATGCAGTCACCTGTGTGATACCTTCTCTTTAGTGACAGCCAGGTGGGTATGCAGTCACCTGTGAAAGCCCTAAAACACTTCTAGAAGTAGCTCTTGAAAGGAGTCAGTAAACATTCACTCTCTCAGCTTTAGCACGTAGGGACAGGTGCGTTTCATTTAACAAAACATTTGTAATAGATATTTTGTTGGAGTTTGTTCCGGTATCTGTTAAGACTTTTCACAAAGAGGACAAGTTCAAAGCGACACCATAGAGGACAAGTATGTTTTTTGAAGCCACCAACAACTAGACAAAAAGAAGAAACTCAGACGACTCATTGTGAAGCTGTGTCACCAAACACATCAAATAGAATATCTACAACGTATTTCAACACAACTTGTTCATTACAGTAATGAAACATAACTATAGGAATACAAGAGGCAATGTGTTTGTTACAGGGGTCATTTTGATTGATGGAACTTTTTTAGGGCCGAGGCAGTAGAGATTTGGAGTTTTGATGTTCAAAGATGTGCGTTGCAACAGATGTTTAGTGTCTGTCACTTAATGAACGCATCCCTGTGTCTGCTTTTATCTTGAAAAGAAGTTGGTGCTGTTGAAAATCACAGAAGCAGCCTAGAATGAACACTGAGGAGCAACTTTACTGAACAAATATATAAAACGCAACATTCAACAATTTCAACGATTTTTTTTCAGTTCATATACGGAAATCAGTCAATTGAAATAAATTCATTAGGCCCTATTCTATGGATTTTACATGACTGGGCCGGTGTGCAGCCATGGGTGGGCGTGGCAGGGCATAGTCCCACCCACTCACTGGGGTGCCAGCCCAGAATGAGTTAATACAGACAGAAATACTCCTCAGTTTAATCAGCTGTCCGGGTGGCTGGTCTCAGACAGTCACGATGGTGAAGAATTCTGATGTGGAGGTCCTGGGCTGGCGTGGTTACACGTGGTCTGTGGTTGTGAGGCCAGTTGGACGTACTGCCAAATTCTCAAAAAAGAACTGAAGCTGCTTATGGTAGAGAAATTAACATTTAATTGTCTGGCAACAGCTCTGGTGGACATTCCTGCAGTCAGCATGCCAATTGCATGCTCCCGTAAAACTGGAGACATCTGTGGCATTGTGTTGTGTGACAAAACTGCACATTTTAGAGTGGCCTTTTATTGTCCCAGGCACAAGGTTCACCTGTGTAATGATCATGCTGTTTAATCAGCTTCTCCATATGCGACACCTGTCAGGTGGAAGAATTCTCTTTGCAAAGGAGAAATGCTCACTAAGAGGGATGTGAACAAATTTGTGCATCAAATTGAGAAAAGCTTTTTGTGCATATGGAACATTTCTGGGATCTTTTATTTCAGCTTGTGAAATATGCGACTAATACTTTGCATGGGTTCATTACTCAAACTGGACAGTCTTATCTCAATCTCTTCATTCAAAGACTCAATCATGGACACTCTTACTGACAGTTGTGGCTGCTTTGCGTGATGTATTGTTGTCTCTACCTTCTTGCCCTATTGTTGTCATGTTGTGTTGTGTTGCTGTCATGCTGTGTTGTCATCTTAGATCTCTCTTTATGTAGTGTTGGTCTTTCTTGTCGTGATGTTTTCTCCTATATTTGTATTTGATTTATTTGTAATCCCAGCCCCCGTCCCCACAGGAGGCCTTTTGGTAGGCCGTCATTGTAAAAAAGATTATATTCCTAACTGACTTGCCTAGTTAAATAAAGGTTAAATACATTTTTTTAAATGCCATGGTACCCAGGGTCATACATAGCTACAATATTATAAGTAGTTCTGTAATGTTGCATATTGTTGTATGGACTGTATTGACGACTTGGTTGCATTCATTAACAGACTAAATGTAGCTGAGTCTCAAATTGCTATCTTGCTGGATACTATTAGACTACACACGTGGGAGAGTAGTGCACTAGTAGTGCCCTACTTTTGAGTGTAAGGCTGTAGGGCTGTGGTCTAAAGTGGTGCACTGTATAGGGAATATGGTACCATTTGAGTTGCAGCCATGGTCATCACCATGATGAAAACCATGGTCTATGAGAAACATATTAATATGTTTGCAGACTCTCTGGAATGGACTCCGATGTGTGGAAGGCTTTGGGCGTAATTAGACCTTAGATCTCTCATCACCCTCTCCTGCCCACGTCTTTTTATCCTATAATGGACTTGCTTAAGAGGTCTTTCCTTTTGCCTGGTGGTGTATAATAGGCTGGACCATAAATAAAGCACTTTGATCTGCCCACAATGGAACAATCCCCTTGGGGACAATGTAGAGCGCACTTCCCTAGCTTTCTCCTCTCTCATCCACTTTACACACCAGCACTCACCGTGGCTGGTTGGCAATGGCGAAGGCATCACCTAGCAGTCAATGGAAATAAGAAGAGAATACATGGGAGAGTGAAGCACTATTAGGCCAACAGGGAGGATTGTGAGATAATAGTAGTGGGATAGTTGAATCTGTGTGTGTCCATTTACACATTTTTGGACCAGTGGAATAACCTTCTTGCAGGTCCAGATGGACTACAGTTTCACGCCTGTCCCAAATGGCACCCTATTCCCTTTATAGGGCCCATAGGGGTCTGGTCAGAAGTAGTAGTGCACTATATAGGGAAAAGAGTGCAATTTGTGACACAGACATTGTCCAGCTTTGCAGGAGAAGGGGTAGAATGTGATTACTATTACAACTCAACACATGCCACTTCGGTTTACAGAATTGAACAATCTAACAAAATTAAGTGACAAATGGGCCTCAAAAACAAACCATTATTCTAGTGCTCAGGAGAGCACACATCTCAGTAATAATTCAAATGTGGCCTATTACAGTGTGTGTGTGTGTGTCTAGCGTATAGCATACCCAGCAACGGATGCACGCACACGCACACACCTCATCCCACCAGTGGTGAAAAAGTACCAAAATGTCATACTGTGGTAAAAGTAAAGATACCTTCATAGAAATTGACTCCAGTAAAAGTCACCCAGTAAAATCCAGTCGTGGCCAAAGGTTTTGAGAATGACACAATTATTAATTTTCACAGTCTTCTGCCTCAGTCTGTATGATGGCAATTTGCATATACCCCAGAATGTTATGAAGAGTGATTAGATGAATTGCAATTAATTACAAAGTCCCTATTTGCCATGGAAATGAACACATTCCGCTGCATTTCAGCCCTGCCACAAAAGGAGCAGCTGACATCATGTCAGTGATTCTCTCGTTAACACAGGTGTGAGTGTTGACGAGGACAAGGCTGGAGATCAAGGCTGCAGTTCAAATAACAGACTAGAAGCTTCAAAGGGAGGGTGGTGCTTAGAATCATTGTTCTTCCTCTGTCAGTCATGGTTACTTGCAAGGAAACATGTGCCGTCATCATTGTTTTGCACAAAAAGGGCTTCACAGGCAAGGATATTGCTGCCAGTAAGGTTGCACATAAATCAACCATTTATCGGATCATCAAGAACTTCAAGGAGAGTGGTTCAATTGTTGTGAACAAGTCTTCAGGGCGCCCAAGAAAGTCCAGCAAGCGCCAGGACCATCTCTTAAAGTTGAATCAGCTGCGGGATTGGGGCACCACCAGAACAGCGCTTGCTCAGGAATGGCAGCAGGCATGTGTGAGTGCATCTGCACGCACAGTGAGGCAAAGACTTTTGGAGGATGGCCTGGTGTCAAGAACGGCAGCAAAGATGCCACTTCTCTCCAGGAAAAACATCAGGGACAGACTGATATTCTGCAAGAGGTACAGGGATTGGACTGCTGGGGACTGGGGTAAAGTCATTTTCTCTGATGAATCCCCTTTCCAATTGTTTAGGGCATCCAGAAAAAAGCTTGTACGTAGAGAACAAGGTGAGCACTACCATCAGTCCTGTGTCATGCCAACTGTAAAGGATCCTGAGACCATTCATGTGTAGGGTTGCTTCTCAGCCAAGGGAGTGGGCTCACTCACAATTTTGCCTAAGAACACAGCCATGAATAAAGAATGGTACCAACATATCCTCTGAGAGCAACTTCTCCCAACAATCCAGGAACAGTTGAGTGACGAAATGCCTTTTCCAGCATGATGGAGCACCTTGCCATAAGGCAAAATTGATAACTAAGTGGCTCGGGGAACAAAACATCGATATTTTGGGTCCATGGCCAGGAAACTCCCCAGACCTTAATCCCATTGAAAACTTGTGGTCAATCCTCAAGAGGCAGGTGGACAAACAAAACCCCACAAATTCTGACAAACTCCAAGCATTGATTATGCAAGAATGGGCTGCCATCAGTCAGGATGTGGCCCAGAAGTTAATTAACAGCATGCCAGGACGGATTGCAGAGGTCTTGAAAAAGAAGGGTCAACACTGCAAATATTGACTCTTTGCATCAACTTCATGTAATTGTCAATAAAAGCCTTTGACACTTATGAAATGCTTGTAATTATACTTCAGTATTCCATAGTAACATTTGACATAAATATCTAACAACACTGAAGCAGTAGACTTTGTGGAAATTAATATTTGTGTCATTCTCAAAACTTTTGGCCACTAATGTACTACTTGCTGTCACACCCTGACCTTAGAGAGCCTTTTTATTTCTCTAGTCGGTTAGGTCAGGGTGTGATTTGGGTGGGCATTCTATGTTTTCTGTTTCTTTGTTTTTGGCCGAGTGTGGTTCCCAATCAGAGGCAGCTGTCGATCGTTGACTCTGATTGGGGATCATACTTAGGCAGCCCTTTTTTCCACATTTAGGTTGTGGGATCTTGTCTTTGTTTGTTGCATGTGTTGCACTCCGAAGCTTTACTTTTGTTGTGTTGTTTATTGCTTTTTTGGTGGAACATTTAATTTAAAAAATGCTGCACCTTGGTCCGGTCATTCTACCACTAATGACGGACATAACACTTGCGTTAAAGTCTAAAAGTAATTGGTTTAAAATATACTCAAGTATCAAAAGTAAAAGTATAAATTATTTCAAAAATACTTAATTTTTTATTTACTGATAGCCAGGGGAACACTCCAACATTCAGACATTCTTTACAAATGAAGCATTTGTGTTTAGTGAGTCCACCAGATCAGAGTCAGTAGGGATGACCAGGGTTGATCTCTTGATAAGGGTGTGAATTTTACATTCAAAATGTAACGAGTACTTTTGGGTGTCAGGGCAAATGTATGGAGTAAAAAGTATATCATTTTCTTTAGGAATGTAGTAAAAGTAAAAATTGTCAATAATATAAATAGTACGGTATAGATACCCCTTAAGTAGTACTTAAGTGGTACTTTAAAGTATTTTTACTGAAGTACTTTACACCACTGCATCCCACTTGCAGTCATGTTAAACTTCTTAGGGCTGCAATCCCGTTAATGGGATTGATATGACAACAGCCAGTGAAAGTGCAGAGCGCCAAATTCAAACAACAGAAATCTCATAATTAAAATTCCTCAAACATACATGTGTCTTATACCATTTTAAAGGTCATCTTGTTGTTAATCCCACCAAAGTGTCCGATTTCAAATAGGCTTTACAGCGAAAGCACCACAAATGATTATGTTAGGTCACCTCCAAGTCACCGAAAAATTAAGCCATTTTTCCAGCCAAAGAGAGTCACAAAATGCACAAATAGAGATAAAATTAATCACTAACCTGATGATATTCATCAGATGACACCTACAGGACTTCATGTTACACAGTACTTATATGTTTTGTTCGATAAAGTGCATATTTATATTTAAAAAATCTCTGTATACATTGGCGTGTTACGTTCACTAGTTCCAAAAACATCCGGTGATATTGCAGAGAGCCACATCATTTTACAGAAATACTCATTATAAATGTTGATGAAAATATAATTGTTAGACATGGAAATATAGATACACTTCTCCTTAATGCACCCGCTGTGTCAGATTTTAAAAAAACTTTACGGAAAAAGCAAACCATGCAATCTGGGTACTGATTTCAGACAACAAAGCAGCCAAAAGATATCCGCCATATTGGGTAGTCAACAGAAGTCAGAAATAGCATTATAAATATTCACTAACCTTTGATGATCTTCATCAGAATGCACTCCCAGGAATCCCAGTTCCACATTAAATGTTTGATTAAGTTCGATAATGTCCATTTATGTCCAAAGAGCTACTTTTGTTAGCACATTTGGTAAACAAATCCAAAGTCATGAAGAGCGTTCCCTAGTTGCAGACGAAATGTCAAAAAGTTCTGTTACTGTCCGTAGAAACTTTTCAAACTAAGTATAGAATCAATCTTTAGGATATTTTTAACATAAAATGTCAATAATGTTCCAAACGGAGAATTCCTGTCTGTAGAAAAGCAATGGAACGAGAGCTAACTCTCTCGTGACCGTGACTCAGAGCCTGTGGCACTCTGCCAGACACCTTGCTCAAACAGCCCTTATGAGCCACCACTTCACAGTAGAATCCTCAAACATGTTTCTAAAGACAGTTGACATCTAGTGGAAGCCTTAGGAAGTGCAACATAACCAATATCCCACTGTGTATTCAATAGGGGCTGGGTTGAAAATCAACCAACCTCAAATTTCCCACTTCCTGTTTGGATTTCTTCTCAGGTTTTTGACTGCCATATGAGTTCTGTTATACTCACAGACATCATTCAAACAGTTTTAGAAACATCAGAGTGTTTTCTATCCAATACTAATAATACTGTGCATATATTAGCAGCTGGGACTGAGGAGCAGGCCATTTTCTCTGGGCACCTCAATAGTGCCCCTGCAGCCATAAGAAGTTTTAAGGCTGTGTGCCCTGCATCCTTTTATTTTACACCAGCGAGAGGAGACAGTGGGCGAGATGAGGTGTGTGTGTGTACTGAAGTGGAAAGGCCTATGGCGACCTGATGAGCACCACTGTACGGACGGACAGACGGACGGATGGACAGAGAATGTGTTATCAAGTGAAAGTGAGGGAGAGAGATCATATAAGCAGATAGAGAGTAGAGAGAAAGAAATAGAGAGAGAGAACATGCTCTGTACAGTGGAGTGGACACCTGCCTGTTGGACCTGGCTGACCCCAGCTGTAAGATCCAAAACGCAGCCAAATAGCAGGAATGGTCGTTAAGCCAACCACTAAAGGAACATAAGCACAGTAAGCACAGTCTTAATGTGATGACTTAAGTTGATTGAATTTCCCCTGAGAAATAAAATGCTATGGTGACAACAAGACATTACATACAACACAACACAGGGTAAGGCATTATACATATCTTACAGGGAATAACACATAAGTAAACACAACAAGGGTAGATGGTTACTAGGCTACATGTAAAACAAGAATAAAGCCTGTGTGTGGATGTGAGCTTTCCTTTATTAATGAGCTGAGACACTGGGTCAGGTATGCTGGTAAACACCCAGCAGAAGCCTTTCATTGGCTGTCTGCCTCTGTCTGTACTGTTATTGTCACAAGCTCTGGAAAAATAAGAGAGAGGAACGAGAGATGGAGGGAGGGAGGGGGAATGGAGGGAGAGAGAGAAAATGGAGGGGAAAGATAATATGGTGAAGGAATGGGGAGAAAGAGAGAGATTTCTCTAGTTTGGCTATCAGGGTGGAGATAAGAGCAGAGTTTGGAAGAGGAGGACAGGAGAGAGAGAGAGATTTCTCTAGTTTGGCTATCAGGGTGGAGATAAGAGCAGAGTTTGGAAGAGGAGGACAGGAGAGAGAGAGAGAGATTTCTCTAGTTTGGCTATCAGGGTGGAGATCAGAGCAGAGTTTGGAAGAGGAGGACAGGAGAGAGAGAGATTTCTCTAGTTTGGCTACCAGGGTGGAGATAAGAGCGGAGTTTGGAAGAGGAGGACAGGAGAGAGAGAGAGATTTCTCTAGTTTGGCTATCAGGGTGGAGATAAGAGCAGAGATTGGAAGAGGAGGACAGGAGAGAGAGAGAGATTTCTCTAGTTTGGCTATCAGGGTGGAGATCAGAGCAGAGTTTGTAAGAGGAGGACAGGAGAGAGAGAGAGACTTCTCTAGTTTGGCTATCAGGGTGGAGATAAGAGCAGAGTTTGGAAGAGGAGGACAGGAGAGAGAGAGAGAGAATTCTCTAGTTTGGCTATCAGGGTGGAGATAAGAGCAGAGTTTGGAAGAGGAGGACAGGAGGGAGAGAGAGATTTCTCTAGTTTGGCTATCAGGGTGGAGATAAGAGCAGTTTGGAAGAGAAGGACAGGAGAGAGAGATTTCTCTAGTTTGGCTATCAGGGTGGAGATCAGAGCAGAGTTTGGAAGAGGAGGACAGGAGAGAGAGATTTCTCTAGTTTGGCTACCAGGGTGGAGATAAGAGCGGAGTGTGGAAGAGGAGGACAGGAGAGAGAGAGAGATTTCTCTAGTTTGGCTATCAGGGTGGAGATCAGAGCAGAGTTTGGAAGAGGAGGACAGGAGAGAGAGATATCTCTAGTTTGGCTATCAGGGTGGATATAAGAGCGGAATTTAGAAGAGGAGGACAGGAGAGAGAGAGAGATTTCTCTAGTTTGGCTATCAGGGTGGAGATCAGAGCAGAGTTTGTAAGAGGAGGACAGGAGAGAGAGAGATTTCTCTAGTTTGGCTATCAGGGTGGAGATCAGAGCAGAGTTTGTAAGAGGAGGACAGGAGAGAGAGAGAGACTTCTCTAGTTTGGCTATCAGGGTGGAGATAAGAGCAGAGTTTGGAAGAGGAGGACAGGAGAGAGAGAGAGAGAGAGAATTCTCTAGTTTGGCTATCAGGGTGGAGATAAGAGCAGAGTTTGGAAGAGGAGGACAGGAGGGAGAGAGAGATTTCTCTAGTTTGGCTATCAGGGTGGAGATAAGAGCAGTTTGGAAGAGAAGGACAGGAGAGAGAGAGAGATTTCTCTAGTTTGACTATCAGGGTAGAGATCAGAGCAGAGTTTGGAAGAGGAGAATAGGAGAGAGAGAGAGATTTCTCTAGTTTGGCTATCAGGGTGGAGATCAGAGCAGAGTTTGGAAGAGGAGGACAGGAGAGAGAGAGATTTCTCTAGTTTGGCTATCAGGGTGGAGATAAGAGTGGAGTTTGGAAGAGGAGGACAGGAGAGAGAGAGAGATTTCTCTAGTTTGGCTATCAGGGTGGAGATAAGAGCAGAGTTTGGAAGAGGAGGACATGAGAGAGAGAGAGATTTCTCTAGTTTGGCTATCAGGGTGGAGATAAGAGCAGAGTTTGGAAGAGGAGGACAGGAGAGAGAGAGATTTCTCTAGTTTGGCTATCAGGGTGGAGATAAGAGCAGAGTTTGGAAGTGGAGGACAGGAGAGAGGGAGAGAGAGAGAATTCTCTAGTTTGGCTATCAGGGTGGAGATAAGAGCAGAGTTTGGAAGAGGAGGACAGGAGAGAGAGAGATTTCTCTAGTTTGGCTATCAGGGTGGAGATCAGAGCAGTTTAGAAGAGGAGGACAGGAGAGAGAGAGAGATTTCTCTAGTTTGGCTATCAGGGTGGAGATAAGAGCAGTTTGGAAGAGGAGGACAGGAGAGAGAGAGAGATTTCTCTAGTTTGGCTATCAGGGTGGAGATCAGAGCGGAGTTTGGAAGAGGAGGACAGGAGAGAGAGAGAGATTTCTCTAGTTTGGCTATCAGGGTGGAGATAAGAGCAGTTTGGAAGAGGAGGACAGGAGAGAGAGAGAGATTTCTCTAGTTTGGCTATCAGGGTGGAGATCAGAGCAGAGTTTGGAAGAGGAGGACAGGAGAGAGAGATTTCTCTAGTTTGGCTACCAGGGTGGAGATAAGAGCGGAGTGTGGAAGAGGAGGACAGGAGAGAGAGAGAGATTTCTCTAGTTTGGCTATCAGGGTGGAGATCAGAGCAGAGTTTGGAAGAGGAGGACAGGAGAGAGAGATATCTCTAGTTTGGCTATCAGGGTGGATATAAGAGCGGAATTTAGAAGAGGAGGACAGGAGAGAGAGAGATTTCTCTAGTTTGGCTATCAGGGTGGAGATAAGAGCAGAGATTGGAAGAGGAGGACAGGAGAGAGAGAGAGATTTCTCTAGTTTGGCTATCAGGGTGGAGATCAGAGCAGAGTTTGTAAGAGGAGGACAGGAGAGAGAGAGAGACTTCTCTAGTTTGGCTATCAGGGTGGAGATAAGAGCAGAGTTTGGAAGAGGAGGACAGGAGAGAGAGAGAGAGAGAATTCTCTAGTTTGGCTATCAGGGTGGAGATAAGAGCAGAGTTTGGAAGAGGAGGACAGGAGGGAGAGAGAGATTTCTCTAGTTTGGCTATCAGGGTGGAGATAAGAGCAGTTTGGAAGAGAAGGACAGGAGAGAGAGAGAGATTTCTCTAGTTTGACTATCAGGGTAGAGATCAGAGCAGAGTTTGGAAGAGGAGAATAGGAGAGAGAGAGAGATTTCTCTAGTTTGGCTATCAGGGTGGAGATCAGAGCAGAGTTTGGAAGAGGAGGACAGGAGAGAGAGAGAGATTTCTCTAGTTTGGCTATCAGGGTGGAGATAAGAGCGGAGTTTGGAAGAGGAGGACAGGAGAGAGAGAGAGATTTCTCTAGTTTGGCTATCAGGGTGGAGATAAGAGCAGAGTTTGGAAGAGGAGGACATGAGAGAGAGAGAGATTTCTCTAGTTTGGCTATCAGGGTGGAGATAAGAGCAGAGTTTGGAAGAGGAGGACAGGAGAGAGAGAGAGATTTCTCTAGTTTGGCTATCAGGGTGGAGATAAGAGCAGAGTTTGGAAGTGGAGGACAGGAGAGAGGGAGAGAGAGAGAGAATTCTCTAGTTTGGCTATCAGGGTGGAGATAAGAGCAGAGTTTGGAAGAGGAGGACAGGAGAGAGAGAGATTTCTCTAGTTTGGCTATCAGGGTGGAGATAAGAGCAGTTTGGAAGAGAAGGACAGGAGAGAGAGATTTCTCTAGTTTGGCTATCAGGGTGGAGATCAGAGCAGAGTTTGGAAGAGGAGAACAGGAGAGAGAGAGAGATTTCTCTAGTTTGGCTATCAGGGTGGAGATCAGAGCAGAGTTTGGAAGACGAGAACAGGAGAGAGAGAGATTTCTCTAGTTTGGCTATCAGGGTGGAGATAAGAGCAGTTTGGAAGAGGAGAACAGGAGAGAGAGATTTCTCTAGTTTGGCTATCAGGGTGGAGATCAGAGCAGTTTAGAAGAGGAGGACAGGAGAGAGAGAGATTTCTCTAGTTTGGCTTTCAGGGTGGAGATAAGAGCAGTTTGGAAGAGGAGGACAGGAGAGAGAGAGATTTCTCTAGTTTGGCTATCAGGGTGGAGATCAGAGCAGAGTTTGGAAGACGAGAACAGGAGAGAGAGAGATTTCTCTAGTTTGGCTATCAGGGTGGAGATAAGAGCAGTTTGGAAGAGGAGAACAGGAGAGAGAGATTTCTCTAGTTTGGCTATCAGGGTGGAGATAAGAGCAGTTTGAAAGAGGAGGACAGGAGAGAGAGATTTCTCTAGTTTGGCTATCAGGGTGGAGATAAGAGCAGAGTTTGGAAGAGGAGGACAGGAGAGAGAGAGATTTCTCTAGTTTGGCTATCAGGGTGGAGATCAGAGCGGAGTTTGGAAGAGGAGGACAGGAGAAAGAGAGAGATTTCTCTAGTTTGGCTATCAGGGTGGAGATAAGAGCAGAGTTTGGAAGAGGAGGACAGGAGAGAGAGAGATTTCTCTAGTTTGGCTATCAGGGTGGAGATCAGAGCGGAGTTTGGAAGAGGAGGACAGGAGAGAGAGAGATTTCTCTAGTTTGGCTATCAGGGTGGAGATCAGAGCGTAGTTTGGAAGAGGAGGACAGGAGAGAGAGAGAGATTTCTCTAGTTTGGCTATCAGGGTGGAGATCAGAGCGGAGTTTGGAAGAGGAGGACAGGAGAGAGAGATTTCTCTATTTTGGCTATCAGGGTGGAGATCAGAGCGGAGTTTGGAAGAGGAGGACAGGAGAGAGCCATATATGGATGCAGAGCCTCAGTCGAAGACAAATCTAAGGACAACACATACAGGGCATTCGGGAAATTATTCAGACCCCTTCCCTTTTTCCATCATTCGTTATGTTGCAGCCTTATTCTAAAATGTATAAAATAATTTTTTCCCTCATCAATCTACACATAATACCCCAATAATGACAAAACGAAAACAGGTTTTTAGAAGAAAAAAAAAGGTATTCAGAGCCTTTGCAATGAGACTCGAAATGTAGCTCAGATGCATCCTATTTCCATTGATCATTCAACAACTTAATTGTTGGAGTCCACCTGTGGTAAATTCAATTGATTGGACATGATTTTCTGCAGCATTGAAATTCCCAAACAACACAGTGGCCTCTAGCATTATTAAATGGAAGAAGTTTGGGTTCACCAAGACTCTTCCTAGAACTGGCTGCCCAGCCAAGCTGAGTAATCGGTGGAGAAATGCCTTGGTCAGGGAGGTGACCGAGAACCTGATGGTCACTCTGGCAGAGCTCCAGAGGAAATGAGCTCTGTGGAGATTGTATAACCTTACAGAAGGACAACCATCTCTTCAGCACTCCACCAATTAGGCCTGACAGCCCACTTGGAGTTTGCAAAAGGCACCTAAAGGACTCTAGAAGACCATGAGAAACAAGATTCTCTCGTCTGATGAAATCAAGATTTAACTTTTTGGCCTGAATGCCAAGCGTCACGTCTGAAGGAAACCTGGCACCATTCCTACAGTGAAGCATGGTGGAGGCAGCATCATGCTGTGGGGATGTTTTTCAGCAGCAGGGAAGGGGAGACTAGTCAGGATCGAGGGAAAGATGAACGGAGCAAAGTACAGAGACATCCTTGATGAAAAGCTCAGGACCTCAGACTAGTGTAAAAGTTTACCTTCCAACAGGACATCGACCCTAAGCACACAGCCAAGACAATGCAGGAGTGGCTTCGGGACAAGTCTCTGATGGTCTTTGAGTGGTCCAGCCAGAGCCCGGACTTGAACACGATCGGACATCTCTGGAGAGACCTGAAAATAGCTGTGCAATCCAACCTGGCAATCCAACCTGACAGAGCTTGAGAGGATCTGCAGAGAAGAATGGGACAAACTCCTCAAATACAGTTGTACCAAGTTTGTAGCGTCATACCCCCCAAAAACATGAGGTTGTAATCACTGCCAAAGTTGTTTCAACAAAGTACTGAGTAAAGGGTCTTGAATACTTGTGTAAATTGTTGTTTTTGTTTTGTTTTTATAAATTGCAAACATTTTAAAAATCTGTTTTTGCTTCATCCTTATGTGGTATTGTGTGTAGATTGATGAGAATTGTAATTATTTTAATACATTTTAGAATAATGCTGTAATGTAACAAAATGTGGAAAAAGTCAAGGGGTCTGAATACTTTCCGAAAGCACTTTATCATAGCAGAGAAACAGAGATAAGATGGTGCCGGAGAACAAGGCTGACGTTTTATTTTGTACATAATACTGCTGCTATCTCGCCACGGACTGGCAGAATACTTGTTTTACGAGTCCAAATTGAATGACATATTGCTTCCCCAGGAACAGGCCCAGATCCCCGTCATTTACGTGAAGAGAAGGAGGAGAAAAATGGGCCAGAGGGCGGGCTGCCTTCTGAGAATTCATAGGCGACTGAATAAACCCCCACTTCCTTCCATTTTAAAAGCATTGCATTTTTTTACATTTAAGTCATTTGGCAGACGCTCTTATCCAGAGCGACTTACAAGTAGGTGAATTCACCTTATGACATCCAGTGGAACAGCCACTTTACAATAGTGCATCTAAATCATTTAAGGGGGGGGTGAGAAGGATTACTTTATCCTATCCTAGGTATTCCTTAAAGAGGTGGGGTTTCAGGTGTCTCCGGAAGGTGGTGATTGACTCCGCTGTCCTGGCGTCGTGAGGGAGTTTGTTCCACCATTGGGGGCCAGAGCAGCGAACAGTTTTGACTGGGCTGAGCGGGAACTGTACTTCCTCAGTGGTAGGGAGGCGAGCAGGCCAGAGGTGGATGAACGCAGTGCCCTTGTTTGGGTGTAGGGCCTGATCAGAGCCTGGAGGTACTGCGGTGCCGTTCCCCTCACAGCTCCGTAGGCAAGCACCATGGTCTTGTAGCGGATGCGAGCTTCAACTGGAAGCCAGTGGAGAGAGCGGAGGAGCGGGGTGACGTGAGAGAACTTGGGAAGGTTGAACACCAGACGGGCTGCGGCGTTCTGGATGAGTTGTAGGGGTTTAATGGCACAGGCAGGGAGCCCAGCCAACAGCGAGTTGCAGTAATCCAGACGGGAGATGACAAGTGCCTGGATTAGGACCTGCGCCGCTTCCTGTGTGAGGCAGGGTCGTACTCTGCGGATGTTGTAGAGCATGAAGCTACAGGAACGGGCCACCGCCTTGATGTTAGTTGAGAACGACAGGGTGTTGTCCAGGATCACGCCAAGGTTCTTAGCGCTCTGGGAGGAGGACACAAAAGCAAATGTGCAATCTTTGGAAAATAAAATCGATGACCTTCGCGGAAGATTAAACTACCAACGAGACATTCACAACTGTAATATCTTGTGCTTCATGGAGTCGTGGCTGAACGACAAAATTATCAACATACAGATGGCTGGTTATACGCTGTACCGGCAGAACAGAACAGCAGCGTCTAGTAAGACAAGGGGCGGCGGACTATGTACTTTGTAAATAACAGCTGGTGCACGATATCTAAGGAAGTTTTTGAGGTTTTGCTGGGCTGAGGTAGAGTATCTCATGATAAGCTGTAGACCACACTATATACCTAGAGTGTTTTCACCTGTATTTTTGTAGCTGTCTACATACCACCACAGACTGATGCTGGCACTAAGACAGCACTGAATGAGCTGTATTCAGCCTTGAGCAAACAGGAAAACTCACTCAGAGTTGGCGCTCCGAGTAGCCGAGGGACTTTAATGCGGGGGAACTTAAATCCGCCTTACCAAATTCCTATCAGCATGTTAAAACATGTTAGCACTACCCATCCCGGATCCGGGAGAATTGTCATCAACTGCACTAATTAGCATAGCGCAACGGTCAAAAAATATTACTAGACAATATTCATATACATGAAATCACAAATTCATTTTATACTGGCTTCTCACGCACACACATTCACTAACATTAGCACACAATGTCCTGCTACCCAGCAGACAAAGATTAGGGGAATCTGTGACTTACTCCCCATCCTTCCTCAAGATAGGGAGACCCTGGGAAGTACTCTCAGTGGCCCCAGCCAAGGTCGGAACCAAATCTTGCTCAGACAGTCTGTTTTTAAGATACTATAACAGACATAACCTACACACACATGTATAATTCTACTGACTAAAACCACACACACCATTAGAATAATCTCATGATTCTAATCATCATGATTCTAATCAATTTCATACAATCATATGGTTTCAGGGTGGAATATTCTAATCATTCACATGATCAAATAAAGCCCATTATCAATACCCCAACCAGAAGCCATGGATTACAGGCAACATCCGCACTGAGCTAAAGGCTAGAGCTGCCGCTTTCAAGGAGAGGGACTCCAACCAGGAAGCTTATAAGAAATCCCACTATCTCCTCCTCCGAACCATCAAATAGGCAAAGTGTCAATACAGGGATAAGAACGAATCGTACTACACCGGCTCTGACGCTTGTCGGATGTGCCAGTGCTTGCAAACCATTACAGACCAAAGGGAAGCACAGCCAAGAGCTGCCCAGTGACACAAGCCTACCAGACGAGCTAAACTACTTCTATGCTTGCTTCGAGGCAAATAACACTGAAACATGCATGAGAGCCTCAGCTATTCCGGAAGACTATGTGATCACGCTCTCCGCAGCCGATGTAAGACCTTTAAACAGGTCAACATTCACAAGGCCGCAGGGCCAGACGGATTACCAGGACGTGTACTGTTATGCATGCGCAGACCAACCGTCAAGTGTATTCACTGACATTTTCAACCTATCCCAGTCCGAGTCTGTAATACCAACATGTTTCAAGCAGACCACTATTGTCTCTGTGCCCAAGAACACTAAGGTAACCGACCTAAATAACTACCGACCAGTAGCAGTCACGTCTGTAGCCATGAAGTGCTTTGAAAGGCTGGTCATGGCTCACAACACCATTATCCCAGAAACCCTAGACCCACTCCAATTTGTATACTGCCCCAACAGATCCACAGATGATGCAATCTCTATTGCACTCCACACTGCCCTTTCCCACCTGGACAAAAGGAACACCTATGTGAAAATGCTATTCATTGACTACAACTCAGCATTCAACACCATAGTGCCCTCAAAACTCATCAGTAAGCTAAGAACCCTAGGACTAAACACTTCCCTCTCCAACTGGATCCTGGACTTCCTGACGGGCCGCCCCCAGGTTGTAAGGGTAGGTAACAACACATCCACCATGCTGATCCTCAACACTGGGGCCCCTCAGGGTTGCGTGCTTAGTCCCCTCCTATACTTCCTGTTCACCCATGACTGCGTGGCCAAACACGACTCCAACACCATCATTAAGTTTGCCGATGACACAACAGTGATAGGCCTGATCGCCGACCACAATGAGATCACCTATAGGGAGGAGGTCAGAGACCTGGCCGTGTTGTGCCAGGACAATAACCTCTCATTCAACGTGATCAAGACAAAGGGGATGATTGTGGACTACAGGAAAAAGAGGACCACGCACGCCCCCATTTTTACGCCCCCCCCCCTCTCGATTACACTGCTGTTGTTGGTTAGAGGCTCGACAGTAAGAATTTCACTGTTGTATTTGGCGCATGTGACTAATAAGAGAGAGAGACATAGAGAGAGAGACATAATGAGAGAGAGAGACATAGAGAGAGAGACAGAGAGAGAGAGACAGCGAGAGAGAGAGTGAGAGACAGCGAGAGAGAGAGACAGCGAGAGAGAGAGAGACAGAGAGAGAGAGAGAGACAGAGAGAGAGAGAGAGAGAGACAGACAGCAAGAGAGACAGACAGACAGCGAGAGAGACAGCGAGACAGACAGACAGACAGACAGACAGACAGACAGACAGACAGACAGACAGACAGACAGACAGACAGACAGACAGACAGACAATCTTCCAGACATATTGACTGGCAGTGTGCCTGAGACAATCATTTACCGTTAGCATTGTCTACTTCTCCAAGCATGGACACATGGGAAAATGCAGCTGAAAATTGTTCCTGTTAAATTATTTATAGGGTAATGATTTAAAACAATCATTTTTTAATTTATTTTCTGTTCATTTTCAAGAAATGTTTTTGGTTATGGTTAATTATTCTACAAACAACAACAAATTAATATCCTTGTTTACTAGTCTGGATAACGGGTGCATAGCGAGAACAGTAATCTACTCCTACAGAATCTTTTTCCTTCAACTGTAGCTCAATATTATTCAAACGATATTCCACAAGGTATAAAATGTGGACACTTCACTGAACCATCAACAGGCCTTATGTTACAGCCTAATCTAAATGGGTGATCATTTATTTCCAGGCAGGCTTGACTGCTGAATGCTAACATCGCTGTGAATACAATGGTGAGTATGACTCACCAGATTGGCACTGTCCACAGTGCTGCCAGTGGTAATGGAATCCCTCATCCTTGCTCCTGTGTTTCACTGAAACACTCATTCATTCTCATGTGCTGCTACCGCCATCTAAAGGACACAAGACAAGTTGCATATCGTAATTTATTCTGCCACTTATGATTTTGCTTTTTTAGGATATAAAAAGACAAGATAAGCTTTAAAAACATATAAACTCAGCAAAAAAATAAACGTCCTCACTGTCAACTGCATTTATTTTCAGCAGACTTAACATGTGTAAATATTTGTATGAACATAAGATTCAACAAGTTCCACAGACATGTGACTAACAGAAATGGAACAATGTGTCCCTGAACAAAGGGGGGGGGGGGTCAAAATCAAAAGTAACAGTCAGTATCTGGTGTGGCCACCAGCTGCATTAAATACTGCAGTGCATCTCCTCCTCATGGACTGCACCAGATTTGCCAGTTATTGCTGTGAGATGTCACCCCACTCTTCTACCAAGGCACCTGCAATTTCCTGGGGGAATGGCCCTAACCCTCACCCTTCAATCCAACAGGTCCCATGTGTGCTCAATGGGATTGAGATCAGGGCTCTTTGCTGGCCATGACAGAACACTGACACTCCAGCATGACACTGACACTGACATTGCAGGAAATCACGCACAGAGCGAGCAGTACGGCTGGTGGCATTGTCATGCTGGAGGGTCATGTCAGGATGAGCCTGCAGGAAGGGTACCACATGAGGGAGGATGTCTTCCCTGTAAAGCACAGCGTTGAGATTGCCTGCAATGACAACAAGCTCAGTCCGATGATGATGTGACACACCGCCCCAGACCATGACCGACCCTCCACCTCCAAATCGATCCCAATCCAGAGTACAGGCCTCAGTGTAACACTCATTCCTTTGACGATAAACGTGAATCCGACCATCGCCCCTGGTGAGACATACCTGCAACTTGCCAGTGAAGAGCCCTTTTTGCCAGTCCTGTCTGGTCCAGTGACAGTGGGTTTGTGCCCATAGGCGACATTGTTGCCGGTGATGTCTGGTGAGGACCTGCCTTACAACAGGCTTACAAGCCCTCAGTCCAGCCTCTCTCAGCCTATTGCGAACAGTCTGAGCACTGATGGAGGGATTTTGCATTCCTGGTGTAACTTGGGCAGTTGTTGTTGCCCTCCTGTACCTGTCTTGCAAGTGTGATGTTCGGATGTACCAATTCTGTGCAGATGCACGATCAGCTGTCCGTCTGTTCTCCCTGTAGCGCTGTCTTAGGCGTCTCACAGTACGGACATTGCAATTTATTGACCTGGCCACATCTGCAGTCCTCATGCCTCCTTGCAGCATGCCTAAGGCACGTAGATGAGCATGTTCATTAATTGTTTATGGTTCATTGAACAAGCATGGGAAACAGTGCTTAAACCCTTTACAATGGATTTTTATCAATTATCTTTGAAAGACAGGGTCCTGAAAATGGGACATTTTGAAAAACATGAGTTTATTTCTGGGGTTTTTCTCTTTCCTGAGATAAAAATAGTTGTTTGCATTAATCTTGTGATGCTTTTTTAAAATAGTATTTTTTCATATTCAATAGATATTATATATCTCAAATAAAATAAAGTAGTATTTGTCACACGCTCTGAATTACAACACGTTAAAACCTTACCGTGAAATGCTAACTTTCAAGCCCTTAACCAACAATGCAGTTCAAGAAAGAGTTACTAAACAGAAAAACAAAAAAATGTACTAAACAAACTAAAATAAAAAATTGTAGAATTAAAATTAAAAGTAACACAATAAAAATAACGAGGCTATATATTAGGGGGTACCGGTACCAAGTCAATTTGCGGGGGTACAGGTTAGTCAAGTTATTTTGTACATGTACAGTAGGTAGGGGTAAAGTGACTATGCATAGAAAATAAACAGCGAGTAGCAGCAGCGTAAAAACAAAGGGACAGGGGGCGTGTCAATGTAAATAGTCCAGGTGGCCATTTGATTAATTGTTCAGCAGTCTTACAGATTGGGGGTAGAAGCTATTAAGGAGCCTTTTGGTCCTAGACTTAGCGCTCTGGTACAGCTTGCTGTGCGCTAGCAGAGATAACAGTCTATGACATAAGTGAACGTCATCTTTGACAATTTTTGGGGCCTTCCTTTGAAACCGCCTAGTATATAGGTCCTGGAAGGTAGGAAGCTTGGCCCCAGTGATGTACTGGGTCGTACGCACTACCCTCCGTAACGCCTTACAGTCAGATGCCGAGCAGTTGCCATACCAGGCGGTGAAGCAACCAGCTCTCGATGGTGCAGCTGTAGAATTTTTTGAGGATCTGGGGACCCATGCCAAATATTTTCAGGCTCCTGAGGGGGAAAAGTTGTTGTTGTGCCCTTTTCACGACTGTCTTGGTGTGTTTGGACCATGATAGTTGGTTGGTGATGTGGACACCAAGGAACTTGAAACTCTCAACCTACTCCACTACAGCCCCGTCGATCTTAACGGGGGCCTGTTCGGCCCGCCTTTTCCTGTATTCCACGATCAGCTCCTTTGTCTTATTCACATTGAGGGGAAAGGTTGTTGTCCTGGCACAACACTGCCAGGTCTCTGACCTCCCTATAGGTTGTCTCACTGTTGTCGGTGATCAGGCCTATCATTGTTGTGTCGTCAGCAAACTTAATGATGGTGTTGGAGTCGTGTTTGGACACGCAGTCATGGGTGAACAGGGAGTATAGGAGGGGACTAAGCACGCAACCCTGAGGGGCCCCAGTGTTGAGGATTAGCATGGCAGATGTGTTGTTGCCTACCCTTACCATATGGGGGTGGCCGGTCAGGAAGTTCATACATTTTTTATTTTTTTATGTTTTCACCAGCCCAAATTCATAAGGCCAGCACGGTTCCATGACCAAACTACTAGTCCTATTGATACATACGGCAATTCACCTCAGGACAAACTCCTAGTCCTATTGACACATACGGCAATTCACCTCAGGACAAACTCATAGTCCTATTGACACATATGGCAATTCACCTCAGGACAAACTCCTAGTCCTATTGACACATATGGCAAGTCACCTCATGACAAACTCATAGTCCTATTGACACATATGGCAATTCACCTCATGACAAACTCATAGTCCTATTGACACATATGGCAATTCACCTCATGACAAACTCATAGTCCTATTGACACATATGGCAATTCACCTCAGGACAAACTCCTAGTCCTATTGACACATATGGCAATTCACCTCATGACAAACTCATAGTCCTATTGACACATATGGCAATTCACCTCAGGACAAACTCCTAGTCCTATTGACACATATGGCAATTCACCTCATGACAAACTCCTAGTCCTATTGACACATATGGCAATTCACCTCAGGACAAACTCATAGTCCTAATTGACACATATGGCAAGTCACCTCATGACAAACTCATAGTCCTATTGACACATATGGCAATTCACCTCAGGACAAACTCATAGTCCTATTGACACATATGGCAATTCACCTCATGACAAACTCATAGTCCTATTGACACATATGGCAATTCACCTCATGACAAACTCCTAGTCCTATTGACACATATGGCAATTCACCTCATGACAAACTCATAGTCCTATTGACACATATGGCAATTCACCTCATGACAAACTCATAGTCCTATTGACACATATGGTAATTTACCTCATGACAAACTCATAGTCCTATTGACACATATGGCAATTCACCTCATGACAAACTCATAGTCCTATTGACACATATGGTAATTTACCTCATGACAAACTCATAGTCCTATTGACACATATGGTAATTTACCTCAGGAAAAACTCCTAGTCTTATTGAGGCATATGGTAATTTGCTGTGCAACAGAACTGTTCCGATTAGGTTGATGTCAGCTTGGGTTCTGCTGTTGACATTTTATGTGGTTTAAAGCAATATGCAACTGAATGTAAATGGAATCAAAAAGGATATCATGGGATTACTCAGGCTTTGTCAATGGGGATTAAAGGGATACACTGTTTAGTCAATGGGGATTATATTCATACACTGCTTTAGTCAATGGGGATTAAAGAGGAGGTGATCTATATTCATACACTGATCTATATTCATACACTTTGTCAATGGGGATTAAAGAGGAGGTGATCTATATTCATACACTGCTTAGTCAATGGGGATTAAAGGGGAGGTGATCTATATTCATACACTTACTGCTACACTTAGTCAATGGGGATTAGTCATGGGGATGTCAATGGGGGATTAAATGGGGATTAAAGAGGAGGTGATCTATATTCATACACTGTCAATGGGGATTATGTCAATGGGGATTAAAGGGGAGGTGATCTATATTCATACACTGCTATGTCAATGGGGATTAAAGGGGAGGTGATCTATATTCATACACTGCTATGTCAATGGGGATTAAAGGGGAGGTGATCTATATTCACACACTGCTATGTCAATGGGGATTAAAGGGGAGGTGATCTATATTCATACACTGCTATGTCAATGGGGATTAAAGGGGAGATGCCATGTCAAGAGACTTTATTTGGTTTCATTAGAAAGGATGTATTGCATGTCTAGGGAAGCCAGACAATAGACATAATAAACCAACGTTGAAAAGCATTGACATCTCTACATAATTTATCCTAATAATGTAAGTGTGTATAATCATCTCACTATAGTCTCTTTGTGTATATATTATTTCCCCTTTTAGAGCAACAATTTTACGATATATTCATATTTACCCCCAGTATGAGTAAACTGATAATTTACATTTGGACTGTATGGAGTCTGGCTTTAAAGATGCTAAAACATGCTTTAAAATTAAATGGTTTTGCTCTGCAGCACTAGCGAATGAAATGTGCGAGTTTAGCCTGCAGGGAGTTAGTTATACTGCGGAAGTACTCAGAGTGCATTAGACAGAAACAATTGATCAAAACAGACTAATTTGTCTATGTGTTTTACATATATTCATTTCCTGCATAAAATATTGATGACAATAAACGTATTTGTTTTTCAAATGATGAAGAGACTATCAAATATTTCAGACACACACCTCATTAAGGGAAAGAAGCCTACAGCGAGCATGCATTTTTAAAGAGGCAGGGCGGATTCACAATGGGACTGGGCTGCAAACTGTTCTCAGAGCATTTCATATTATTCAGTAAATCCGAGAGACTACATTTAGTGTGATATGTTACGGTATGTATGGTATGTATTAATTTGTGGATGTCCATATCCCATTCTGTATGATTTGTTACGAATGACAATTAGGCCAATTCTAAACACTGTGTGTATGTTACACTATACTTGATCAGGACCTTTTTGTTAAAGCAGCAAACAGCAGTTGAAACAATACCAAAGCTTAACCCTGCCCCCATTTCGATAAAATCTGAGTGTCACGCCCTGACCTTAGAGATCCTTTTAATTCTCTATTTGGTTAGGTCAGGGTGTGACTAGGGTGGGCAATCTATTTTTTCTATTTCTTTGTTGGCCTGGTATGGTTCCCGATCAGAGGCAGCTGTCGATTGTTGTCTCTGATTGGGGGTCATATTTAGGCAGCCTTTTCCCACCTGTTTTTGGTGGGATATTGGTTTTGTGTAGCTGCCTGTGAGCAGCCCAGAATGTCACATTTTGTTTGGGTCTGTATTGTTTTTGGTGAGTTGCATATCTATTATACATGTGGAACTCTAAGTACGCTGCGCCTTGGTCCATTCAGTCAGACGATCATGGCACTGAGTGATTGGGTTGGCGAAATGTAACCACTCTCAAATACATAGACAGAGCTATGGACGCAAGGACTGACCATCCATGAGAGAAAATAATATACCTGTTAATTTTTGTGTTGGTTTACATTTACTTTGTTAACAAACAATGGAGTTAAACAATATTATATTTTGGATTCTGATTGGGGTGCTACAGTTAAACTAAGCACATGAGGCATTTGTTATATTCTTCAAGAATCAACGGGTACATGTCATTAATTTAAGTATAAAAAAAGGTATGTAGCAACTGCGGATTGTCCATTTCAGAAAAATGAAAGCCATAGGATATGTTGGGATTAGGGTTGCAAAGGGTCGGAAACTTTCAGGAAATTTTCCATGGGAAGTTAAGCCCGGGAGTTTGGGGAATTTTGCTTAAATTCATGAAAAAATGTGCTTAACAGTGAACCTTTTTTTGTGGGATAGATAAGGCAATTCTAGGTCTTGTGGCATATTTTGGTTAAAATATGCCCAATTCAATGGAATTGCAACCCTCTGCATGCACAGTGCATTCTTCCATCACATGTACAGCTGATTCTCAAGATCTTACACACTAATGAGATGCTTTTGAGCCCACACCACTACACTGTCTAAGCCAAGGACTACATGCTTTCTGGTAAGTTTTGATTACAAAACTGGGTGGGGTGACTATATATGACATTCATAATTTTTTGTTAATAACTAGTAAATAGTAGCCTACAGCAAAGTGTTTAAATAATTTCTAACTTGTTAACAATTTCTGCTAGTAAGTTTTTGCTTCCATGTGGGTTTTAGATTGTTTGAGCCTGCTAACTGAGTGTTAATTCACCTGTTTCCATACAGGTTTAATTTTAAAACAGATTAAACAACTCCTTTGTAAGATACAACTACTTAACTATTTATCTGTTCTTTGAAATTGTATTTTTTTTAACATTTAAAAAAATATATATTTACAGGAAAATGCCACGGGTACTATCTGATGTGTGGAGACATTTCACTACAGCTAATGTAGAAGGAAAAGCTGTGTACATTTGCAAATACAGTGCCAAATCGTATGTGAATAATGCAACAAAGATGCAGAATCATCTGGCCAAGTGCATAAAGTTTCCTCAGCACAACATGCAACCTCTGACAAAAATCCCTCTACTTATATTTGAGGTGAAAGTTATGTATCGATCACCTTATCGATAGCAACAGCTCATGGTCCTCCTGGAATCAGAAGTGTTTTTGACTCAATGGCGGAACGTAGTCAGCCAATGAATGTCTTGCTCGAGCTGTGTATTGGAAGTTCTGAATGTTCTTCGCCCAGGATACACCCCTCCAACCAGACAGGCTTTATCTGCTCATTTGATGGATGCAGAGTTCAACAGAGTTCAAGTGAAGGTCAAGCAAATCATAGAGAAAGCAGACTGTATGGCAATCATCTCTGATGGGTGACCGACTGTTGGTGGGCAAGAAATAATTAACTATATCATCTCTACTCCTCAACCAGTATTCTACAAGAGCACAGACAAAAGGGACAACAGACACACCGGTCTCTACATTGTGGTCTCCACATTTACCTCAGGACAAACTCCAAGTCCTATTTGTACTCATGGTAATTTACCACAGGAAAAACTCCTAGTCCTGTTGAGGCATATGGTAATTTGCTGTGCAGCAGACCTGTTCCCATTAGGTTGAGTTCAGCTTGGGTTCTGCTGTTGGCATTTTATGTGGTATAATACAAAATGCAACTAAATGTATATGGAATATATAAAGGGATTAAAGGGGAGGTGATCTATATGTACACACTGCTATGTCAATGGGATTAAAGTGGTCTATATTAATACACTGCTATGTCAATGGGGATTAAAGTGGTCTATATTAATACACTGCTATGTCAATGGGGATTAAAGTGGTCTATATTAATACACTGCCATGTCACTGGGGATTAAAGTGGTCTATATTCATACACTGTTATGTCAATGGGAATTAAAGGGGAGGTGCTCTATATGCACACACTGCCATATTAAAGGGTAGGTGATCTATATTCACACACTGCTATGTCAATGGGGATTAAAGTGGTGGTCTATATTCATACACTGTTATGTCAATGGGAATTAAAGGGGAGGTGCTCTATACGCACACACTGCTATATTAAAGGGTAGGTGATCTATATTCACACACTGCTATGTCAATGGGGATTAAAGTGGTGGTCTATATTCATACACTGTTATGTCAATGGGAATTAAAGGGGAGGTGCTCTATATGCACACACTGCTATATTAAAGGGTAGGTGATCTATATTCACACACTGCTATGTCAATGGGGATTAAAGTGGTGGTCTATATTCATACACTGTTATGTCAATGGGAATTAAAGGGGAGATGCCATATAGAGACTTGGTCATTTCAGTCCTTTATTTGGTTTCACTTCCAAGCAAGGGCTTTGGGATGGAGATGCAGTATGGCATATCTCATCAGCCCCCTGGTGGATCTGATGCTCTTTTCCCCTGTTGCCTCCATCATCCTCCAAATCCCACCAACATCAGCCGTCTCAGAGCGCAACTGGTCCTTGTTTTGGAACACACACACACACACAAAGCACGCAACAGGCTGACCAATACAAGGGTTGAAAAATTGGTGGCCATCCGGGAAAATGGAGGCTTTTTTTTGCCTGAAAACGAGCCATTCTCAACCAGGTTGGAAAGTGAGAGTGAAGATAAGGCCTCAGAGTCTGATGTTCAAGTGGTGGACATTGAGGTCAGTGAGAAGACATGAAAGCCTGAGAGGAAGACAACCAAAGCTTTAGTTTCTAGACTATATTTTTACCGATGTAATGTATGTTGAAAATGTTTTTGGGAGATACGATGGATCATTGGGGATCATTCAATATTCCATTTATTTTGTTGTTCAGTGAAATCATCCTATGTGAAGAGTCAACTCAAAGTTCAATTCGTAACTAAATCGTTTAAATTTCTATTTTAAGGATTTAATCAGTTGCAATTATGTCTACTTATAAGGTAAAATGTATCCATATGATATGCATACCATATGATATGGTAAATATATCCAATGCAAAAAAACTTGTACTTTTAAATTGTATTAATTTGCATATATTCCCGTTAATTCATACAGAATGTTTCCACCTCTGAATACTCTCCAAAAATGTGCAACCCTCGTTGGGATAGTTTTATGGAGCTGGTCCTTGTCGTTTAAATAAACCACGTAACTTTATGACGAGAATGGGATGCCATAAATTCAATGCTAGAATAGGTTACCTTTGGATTTCATTACTGCTTCACGCATTGCAAAGCCTGTAGAGGTCCAGTGCCTCACTACTATACTGTTATTAGGGCGCTGTGTTTAATTTAATCATGTCACATGCCCAGATTTTAACCTTTATTTTAAGCCTTTTCCATAAATGATTAACAAAAACAGTCCAAAACTATTATTCATGAATCTTGTGTAAATTGTTCAGCCTCTGAGCAGCAGGGGGTGCTCCCGCGTTCTGATTATATCTCTGTCGGTCTCTGCTTGCAGTGAGTGCTGAAGTGATGACTCACTACCGTTACCTTCAGCAGGTGACCCGTGCACTCCCCGTGGTGACTCACCGGCATTTCCGGGGACAAGGACACACGTGCCAATCATAACACGTGCACATGGAGAGCCTGGGAAATACCAGGAGAAAAATGGTTAATGGTGCATTTAATGATTAAGCTATCACAAACAGAAGATGAGGGCAAACGAGGTCAGAGTGACACGTGGACCATTAAGCCATTATAGTTCAAAAGGACGTGATAAAGCCTAGACAAAGGTGGTGGTGGACATGACATTAATGTATAATCTACCCTCAGTTGTTGCAGGTCATTAAGAACAATGCTGGTCATGAATAAAGCTATCTATAAAATGTTTTCAGATGTAACTATCGTCAGGCATATCAAAGAAATATCCATCAGTAGGATTAATTAATTATTAAATACTCATTTGTTCATGGTTATTGAGCTGGTAGATCCTAACTCGTTGCCTGTTCATCGACAACGCACTGTTGGCAATTCATCGTACAAACACCAGAGGGCAGATGGCCCATTGATATCAGTGGCAGAAAAGTCAAAGTATCACTTGTTACATTCCCTTTCCCAACTTCAGGTAACTTCTACATGAGATGCAAACACTCCCAAATATACTTATTTAATGGGGTGGCAGGTAGCCTAGTGGTTAGAGAGTTGGGCCAGTAACCAAAAGGTTTCTGGCTCAAATCCCAGAGCTGACAAGGTAAAGCTCTGTCGTTCTGCCCCTGAACAAGGCAGTTCCCCGGTAGGCCGTCATTGTAAATAAGATTTTTTTATTAACTGACTTGCCTAGTGAAATAAAATGTTCAATTTAATAAATAGATTCTGAACCCTAACCTTTAACATTCAGTGCATTCAGAAACTGAGACATCTTCACATTATGTTATGCCTTATTCTAAAATGGATTAAATACATGTTTTCCTCATCTACACACACACACATAATACATAATGACAATGCAAAAACAGGCTTAGACATTTTGCAAATGTAATAAAAAACAGAAATACATTACTTAAGTATTCAGACCCTATGCTATGAGACTCAAGATTGAGCTCAAGTACATCCTGTTTCCATTGATCATTCTTGAGATGTTCTGACAACTTGGGAGTCCACCTGTGGTAAATTCAATAGATTGGACATGATTTGGAAAGGCAGACCTGTCTATAAAGGTCCTACAGTTGACAGCGCATGTCAAAGCAAAAACCAAGAGACACAGATCTGGGAAAGGGTACCCCCAAAAAATCTTAAATGCAAGAAGTTTGGAACCACCAAGACTCTCCTTAGAGCTGGCCGCCTGGCCAAACTGAGCAATTGGGGGAGAAGGGCCTTGGTCAGGGAGATGACCAACAACACAATGGTCACTGACAGAGCTCCAGAGTACTGGAGATGTGGAGATGTGAGAACCTTCCAGAAGGACAACCATCTCTGCAGCACTCCCCCAATCAGGCCTTTATGCTGGAGGGCCAAACGGTAGCCACTCCTCAGTAAAAGGCATAAAAGACCGCTTGGAGTTTGACTAAAGGATCAAGGGAAAGATGAACGAAGCAAAGTAGAGACATCCTTGATTAAAACCTGCTCCAGAGCGCTCAGGACCTCATACTAGGGCGAAGGTTCATCTTCCAACAGGACAACAACCCTAAGCACACAAACAAGACAACACAGGTGTGGCTTTGGGACAAGTCTCAATGTACATGCCACAGCCTGGAATTGAACCCGATCGGAGAGACCTGAAAATAGCTGTGCATTGACGCTCCCCATCCAACCTGACAGAGCTTGAGAGGATCTGCAAAGAATGGGAGAAACACCCCAAATACAGGTGTGCCAAGCTTGTAGCGTCATACCCAAGAAGACTCTGGGCTGTAATCACTGCCAAAGTTGCTTCAACAAAGTACTAAGTACAGGGTCTGAAAACTTAGGTAAATAAATGTGATATGTTTTTTAAGTTATACAAATATCTCAATAACCATTTTTTTCTGTCATTATTGGGTATATTGTGTGTAGATTGATGTTTGTAACACAAAATGTGGAAAAAGTGAAGGGGTCTGAATACTTTCTGAATGCACCATACATATACTGGATATACCATGGACAGAAAGTGTCTCCTTTTCCACCATACATATACTGGATATACCATGGACAGAAAGTGTTTCTCCTTTTCCACCATACATATACTGGATATACCATGGACAGAAAGTGTTTCTCCTTTTCCACCATACATATACTGGATATACCATGGACAGAAAGTGTTTCTCCTTTTCCACCATACATATACTGGATATACCATGGACAGAAAGTGTCTCCTTTTCCACCATACATATACTGGATATACCATGGACAGAAAGTGTCTCCTTTTCCACCATACATATACTGGATATACCATGGACAGAAAGTGTTTCTCCTTTTCCACCATACATATACTGGATATACCATGGACAGAAAGTGTCTCCTTTTCCACCATACATATACTGGATATACCATGGACAGAAAGTGTCTCCTTTTCCACCATACATATACTGGATATACCATGGACAGAAAGTGTTTCTCCTTTTCCACCATACATATACTGGATATACCATGGACAGAAAGTGTTTCTCCTTTTCCACCATACATATACTGGATATACCATGGACAGAAAGTGTTTCTCCTTTTCCACCATACATATACTGGATATACCATGGACAGAAAGTGTTTCTCCTTTTCCACCATACATATACTGGATATACCATGGACAGAAAGTGTTTCTCCTTTTCCAAGATACTCCATCCACTTGACAGGTGTGGCATATCAAGAAGCGGCTTGAACAGGATGATCATTACACAGATACACCTTGTCCTGGGGACAATAAAAAGGCACTCTAAAATGCTGTTTTTATCTCAACGCCACAGATCTCTCAAGTTGAGGGAGAACGAAATTAGAATGCTGACTGCAGGAATGTCCACCAGAGCTGTTGCCAGATAAATGTAATGTTCATTTTTCTACCATAAACCAGCTCCAACGTCGTTTGTAGAGAATTTGGTAGTACATCCAACCGGACTCAACCACAGACCACGCCAGCCCAGGACCTCCATATCCAGCCTTTTCACCTGCAGGATGGTCTGAGACCAGCCACCTGGACAGCTGATTAAACTGTAGGTTTGCGCAACTGAACAACTTCTGCACAAACTGTCAGAGCTTATCGTCCTCACAAGGGTCTTGACCTGCCTGACTGTAGTTTGGCTTCATAAACAACTTTTGTGGGCAAATGCTCACCTATGGACACTGGAGAAGTGTTATCTTCACAGATGAATCCTGGCTTTAACTGTACCTGGGAGATCGCATGATGTCAACATTGTGAACAGAGTACCCCATGATGGCGGTGGGGTTATGGTATGGACAAGTATAAGCTACAGACCACAAACACAACTGCATTTTAATCGATAGAAATTTGAATGCACAGATATAGTGACAAGATCCTGAGGGGCCACTGTCGTGCCAGTCATCCTCTGCCATCACAGCAACACAGGATAATGCATGGCCCCACGTTGCAAGGATCTGTAAACTATTCCTGGAAACTGACAACGTTCCAGTTTTTCCCATGGCCTGCATACTAACTAGACATGTCACCTATTGAACATGTTTACGATGCTCTGGATCAACATGTACTGTACAACAGTGTGTTCCAGTTCCGGACAATATTCAGCAACTTTGCAAAGCCATTGAAGAGAAGTGGGACATTCCATAGGCTATAATCAACAGCCTGATGAACTATATGCAAGGAGATGTCACACTGCATGAAGCAAATGGGTGGTCACACCAGGCACCGACTGGTTTTCTGATCCACGCCCATACCTTTTTACTTCTATTTTAAAATTAATCTTATGAATGTATTTAAACGGACTGATGTGCTTATGTGAACTATAAAATCAGTCAAATCTTTGAAATTGTTGCGTTTATATTTTTGTTCAGTGTATCTTGACTCAGCAATTCCTCGTCACAAAATTGTTTGTGGGCGAGGCACAAGACATGCAGCACACCAAAAACATAGGCTGTCATTTCAAATAATCTAAAATAACAATGGAAAAGGTGAGAAACCATGAAATATCATACAAGTTTAAATCTTATTTAAATTTCTTTATTTATCTTAAAACCAATAGGAATGTCTTCAAAATGGGTACAATGATAAAATAACTGACCATTTGCTTTCTTTTCCACCTACTTTCCTTCAGAGTAGGGATTAACAGTTGTATCATTGAGAGTGTGTGTTTGTGCATCTGTGTGTGTGCTTGAAACTGTGTGCGTGTGCAGTTATTGTAAGGAAGTCTTATTGTAAACCCAGTAAGCAGCATTGATGAATGGAAAAAAGTACCTACAGTAAGACTAGCCAAGTGTCTTCCTGTGAAACTGTCTCTATGGGTGTGTGTGTGTTTAGGACGGTCATTGGGGGTTTGGGGGCTTTTCCGAGGTGGACTGAATATTGCACTCCTGTGAGGTAAAACAAATAAAAAATAAAGACATTAAGAACCTGAAAATAGTCCTTACCCCAACCAAAATCCAGATTGGCCTGCGAGTTATAGCCAGTAAATAAATACAGCGGACATAATATTTCAAACCCAGCCAACCCCGTAATTAAAAAGTGACTAGAAGCGAGAGGGGGCGGGAAACATTACTGCATTTTTTGGGAGAACTTTTGGGAGATTTTGTGTTGTACAAAAACACCTCAATAAGCCAAATGGACTGTTATTTTTAGTCCCAAACAAAATAATATTGTAATGTGCTAAAGGGTAAAAACCATTTATTTTTATTAAAAAGTTGGTGCAGTGGTCTAAGGCACTGCATCTCAGTGCTAGAGGCGTCACTATAGACACCCTGGTTTTATTCCAGGCTGTATCACAACCGGTTGTGTTGGAGTCCCACAGGGCGGTTCACAATGGCCAAGCGTCATCCGGGATTGGCAGTCATTGTAAATAAGAATTTGTTCTTAACTGACTTGCCTAGTTAAATAAAGGTTAAAATAACCCGTGGCATAACTAATATCATCAGAAAAATAAACAAATGATCAATCGATACCTTAACATTTTCAGATTTTTTTTATCACCATCGTTAAACTTTCATGTACATGTGTGTAAAAAAAAAAAGGAAAAGCTATCCCATGATTCAAGACTGAAAATAAAAATTAAGGACTCAAAGAAATTCTAGGCCCATGATTGGGCAACGATAACTTGGAGGCGTCTGTGTGCTTTGACCTTTTCCTTCATTGGTTCAGACCTTTAGATTTGCATTCATTAAAATGCAATCATTTGCTCATTAGGTCATCAATTCTGTGATCAATTAGCCATGTCTCAGTGTTAACAAATCACATTAATTACTGATCGTTTTCTCTCGTTGTTTTATCTCCCATTGGTTGGAATAATGTTGTTTGATGGAGAGGCTGCACACACACACACACTATTGGACACAGCAGTTGTGGCCGTTGGCATCCTTGAACCGCAGACGCATCTTGGGTCTGTACTTCTCCAGGTAAAGTAGCTGTTTGGAGTTGAAAGCTCCACGTCTCTTCCTGAGGAAGAGAGGAGGTGAGATAAATAACAATAATGTGGTCTTGTATGGTCGAACATAGCAGCATAGTAACAACATCCACATGAATCAATGTTCCCCAAACTAATCAAGAGAATACATGACAATACAGGTTCCACAGCACAGAAACATCGGTTCCCCCCTGCCAGTGTGAAAGTTAAAGTAGTGTTTACTGTTGTGTGAAAGCTAAAATAGTGCTTACTGTCGTATGAACTGCACCGCATCCTCATACTTCATCCCGGTCTCAATCAGAGCTAAGGCCACCAGGACTGGAGCTCTACAGGAGACAGAGAAACACCAGTATGCATGCAGTGTCATGGTTATGTGGGCAGGAGGGAGGGTGGGGTGAGGGTATACTCTAAAGCTGGGAAATTGGCCTGGGAAACACACAAGGGTTACTGGGTTCACTGCAACCCCGCTGGGGCATCAAGATCACACCCCAGGCCCACACACACACACACACACACACACACACACAGTGAAATTGCAATAAGTGTGTTACTGTAAGCGAACCTTCACTCACCAGGAATAAAAAAATGAAAACTTTCAATTCCCAGACAGACGGCCCGGAGTGTCAAAACTCAGCTGACAAGGCATTCTTGTGTGGTTTTTGAGAGACGGATACAAAATACAGTTGAAGTCGGAAGTTTACATACACCTTAGCCAAATACATTTAAACTCAGTTTCACAATTCCTGACATTTAATCCTAGTAAAAATACACTGTCTTAGGTCAGTTAGGATCACCACTTTATTTTAAGAATATGACATGTTCTATATGATTGAGGTCAGCGCTTTATGATGGCCACTCCAAAACCTTGACTTTGTTGTCCTTAAGCCATTTTGTCACAACTTTGGAAGTATGCTTGAGGTCATTGTCCATTTGCAACCAAGTTTCAACTTCCTGACTGATGTCTTGAGATGTTGCTTCAATATATCCACATATTTCCCTTCCTCGTGATGCCATCTATTTTGTGAAGTGCACCAGACCCTCCTGCAGCAAAGCACCCCCACAACATGATGCCATCACCCCCGTGCTTAACGGTTGGGATGGTGTTCTTCGGCTTGCAAGCCCCCCCCCCCTCCCTCCATTTTCCTCCAAACATAACAATTGGCCATCATGGCCAAACAGATCTATTTTTGTTTCATTAGACCAGAGTACATTTCTCCAAAAAGTATGATCTTTGTCCCCATGTGCAGTTGCAAACCGTAGTTTGGCTTTTTTATGGAGGTTTGGAGCAGTGACTTCTTCCTTGCTGAGCGGCCTTGCAGGTTATGTCGATATAGGACTCATTTTACTGAGGATATAGATACTTTGTATCTGTTTCCTCCAGCATCTTCACAAGGTCTTTTTGCTGTTGTTTTGGGATTGATTTGCACTTTTTGCACCAAAGTACATTAATTTCTAGGAGACAGAACACGTCTCCTTCCTGAGCGGTATGACGGTTGCGTGGTCCCATAGTGTTTATACTTGCATGCTATTGTTTGTACAGATGAACATGGTACCTTCAGGCGTTTGGAAATTGCTCCCAAGGATAACCAGACTTGAAGGTCTACAATTTTTTGAGGTCTTGCTGATTTCTTTTGATTTTCCCATGATGTCAAGCAAAGAGGCACAGAGTTTGAAGGTAGGACTTGAAATACATCCACAGGTACACCTTCAAATGACTCAAATGATGTCAATTAGCCTTTCACAAGCTTCTAAAGCCATGACATCATTTTCTGGAATTTTTCAAGCTGTTTAAAAGGCACAGTCAAATTAGTGTATGTAAACTTCTGACCCACTGGAATTGTTACACAGTGAATAAGTGAAATAATCTGTAAACAATTGTTGGAAAAATGACTTGTGTCATGCATAAAGTAGATGTCCTAACCGACTTGCCAAAACTATAGTTTGTTAACAAGAAATTTGGGGTTGAAAAATGAGTTTTAATGACTCCAACCTAAGTGTATGTAAACGTCTGACTTCAACTGTAGGTAGAGATAAAGTGACTATGCAATCGGAGTTAGTGCCAAGGTACTTAAAGCTCACGACCTGCTCCTCTACAGCCTTGTCGATGTGGATGGGGCGGGCTCGGCCCGCCGTTTCTTGTAGTCGATAATCAGCTCCTTTGTCTTTCTGATGTTGAGGGAGAGATTGCTGTCCTGGTACCACTGCCAGGTCACCGAGTTCCTCCCTATAAAACGGTCTCATAGTCATCGGTGATCAGGCCCACAATCGGCATGTCATCAGCAATCTTAGTGTTGGAGTCGTGAGCAATCACGCAGTCGTGGGTGAACAGGGAGTACAGGAGGGACCCAAGTACACACCCCTGAGGAGTCCCTGTGTTGAGGGTCAGCTTGGTGGATGTGTTTCCTACCTTTGGCAGATGTATTGTTGCCTACACCTGAGGGCAGCCCATCAGGAAGTCCAGGATCCAGTTTCAGAGTGTGCAGTCCCAGGGTACTGAGCTTGGAGGGGACACTGTGGTGTTGAACAAAGCATTCTCCCAGGGCAGTGTGGAGTGCCATAGAGATGAAGTCATCTGTGGATCTTTTGGGTTGGTTTGGGGGTGTCTGGTATGATGGTGTGAGCCTTTCAAAGCATTTCATGGCTACAGATGTGAGTGCTACTGGGCGATAGTCATTTAGAGAGATTACCTTGGCGTTGTATGTGTGTGTATGTGGTGGTCTGCTTGAAACATGTAGGTATTGCAGACTTGGTCAGGGAGGGTTTGAAAATGTCAGTGAAGACACTTGTCAGCTGGTACGCGTCCTGGTAACCCGTCTGGCACGCGGACTTGTGAATGTTAACCTGTTTAAAGGTCTTACTCACATCGGCTACGGAGAGCGAGACTACACAGTCATCCAGAAGAGCTGGTGCTCTCATGCATTGTCCAGGGTTGTTTGCCTCGACGAGAGCATAGAAGGAAGACAGCTTGTCTGAAAGGCTTGCGTTGCTGGGTTTTCCTTTGTAAAACGGTGAAGTTTGCGAGCCCTGCCACATCCGACGAGGGTCAGAGCTGGCATAGTAGGATTTCACCTTAGTCCTGTATTGACAACAACTCGGAGTTCGTAGCAGGATTTCTTATAAGTGTCCGGATTTGTGGATGGGGCCACAGTGTCTCCTGACCCCTCCTGTCTCAGCCTCCAGTACTTATGCTGCAGTTGTTTGTGTGGCGGGGGGCTAGGGTCAGTTTGTTATATCTGGAGTATATCTGGAGTATGCTGCTGAAGCTTAACATCTGCTTCATAGGACCTTCCATATTGAGCACATCACTGGAACTTCTCGTTTCAGTTTTTGCTTGTAAGCAGGACTCATGAGGATAGAGTTATGGTCGGATTTAGCAAATGGGAGGTCGAGGGAGAGCTTTGTATGCGTTTGTGTGGTGGTCTAGAGTTGTCGCCTCTAGATGAACAGGTGACAAGCTGGTAAAAATGAGGCATTAAAATCACCGGCCAATAAGAGTGCCGCCACTGGATGTGCATTTTCTTGTTTGCTTCCGGCCCAATACAGCTTGTTGAGTCTCCGTGCCAGCTTCGGTTCGTGTCGGTAAATATGAAGCTACGAAAAATATAGGATGAAAACTGTCTGCAGTTTATCATGAGGTATTCCAGATCAGGCGAGCAAAACCTTTAAACTCCCTTAGCATTAGATATCACACACCAGCTGTTAACCATTCAGTCTTGACAATGCATTAAAAGAAACTAAGCTAGATGTGTCCGTGTTCAGCCACGACTTTGAGAAAACATAAGATATTACAGTTTCAGGTCCCGTTGCTATTATAGTCCCAAATGGAGCTTGTCTAGTTTATTCTATAATGATTGTAAAAATAAGATGGAACCTAATGCAGTGCGCGTGCGCGGGGTTTAGTAACCTCAGCAGTGACGCTTGCTTGTGGAAGCCCATGGCTGTGCAATTGCATTGCCTTGCTTTGTTAATTACAGCAGACAAGACACTTTTATTTTCAGAGCCCATCAGCCAAGACACCCATTTTATAGTAAAAGAAAACAAAAAAATGTACTAACAGAATAAAATGGAACAGAATATTTTTCCAAATGTGCATTACTTTGCAGTGGCAACTTTTTACATCTCAAACAGTTATTCTCAAACAGTGATCACTTGAAACAGGTTGAAATAGTTTTTTCAGGGTTAGAAAACTAAATCTGTCTCATTTTCAATATTGCAGACGTTTGATTTATTCTGCCTTTTATTTGGATTTTCAAAATTGATTAACAATTCCACATTGAACACTACATAGTGATTAATTCTGTCCACAACATCTGTTTGCTGAGTAGGTCTAGGCTTAATGATTCTGATGAAAATTCACTCTGTTGGGCCTCCCGAGTGGCACAGCGGGTCTACAGACCAGGCGTCACTACAGACCCGGGTTCAATCCCAGGCTGAATCACAAACGGAAGTGATCGGGAGTCCCATAGGGCGGCGCACAATTGTTACAGTGTCCGCGTTAGGGGAGGGTTTGGCTGGGGGAGCTTACGTGGCTCAACGCGCTCTGGCGACTCCTTGTGGCGGGCCGGACGCCTGCATGCTGATTTCGGTAGTCAGTTGAACGGTGTTTCCTCTGACACATTGGTGCAGCTGGCTTCAGGGGTTAAGCGGGTGGGTGTTAAGAAGCGTGGTTTGGTGGGTTATGTTTTGGAGGACACACGACTAAACCGTCGCCTCCGGAGCCAGTTGGGGAGTTGCAGCGATGAGACAAGATCTAAATTGGGGAGAAAAAACATTGTATAATTTAAATTGTTCTGTCTTTATCAAACAAATAATTTTGTGTATTCTCAGTGTGGAACCTGTATGTTAAAGTCTAACCATTTCAAAATGGCACAAGCAGTTCGCAAAGTAGCCAAAGCGGAAAGTAGACAGGACAATTATTCAAAAACTGCAGCTCGTTGTTGAAACGCATAATTTCTTTCGTCTATCAACCAGTCCATTTAGAATTTTTCTGCAGGTCTAACGGGAGATTTTGCGCACCCGTGTTTAGAGAGTGGACGCAACGCAATTAAGTGAATGAGAGAGGAGAAAGGTAATTTAGGGAGAAGAACTGTGATGCTTGGCTTGGTTTATTATTTTTTTGTGCGCCACAAATGCACATGTACAAATGGAACACTAGTCAAAGCAAATTAATATCGTCTTCCAGATAACATTTTAGTGGCCAAAAAGCACATAACACCAAATCTCTGAATACTCCAACGGACGTCATCGGTAGTCATTAGATGGGTCTCACTAGCCACAATTAAGCCCACTTACACACATCCATCTCACCACTTACATTCACCTGGCCCACTTACCACACACACACACACACACACACACACCCTCACCGGCCCAGCCCCGCCACACAATGCACAGCGATGCAGCAGCCAGGCTCGTCTCGGAACTTGGTCTTCAGCAGGTTCAGCCAGTCATCCACTATCTGGGTGGGGGGCGGGGCACCATCATCAAAGGGCCAGTCCTACAGAGGCAGAGGAACAAAAATTTAAACATGGATCAAACCAGGGGCTAGGGGTTATTTTAACCAGTGGTCAATGCTGAAGGTCAGTACAGGATAATTCAAAGCCTGATTGAAGAATTAGAGCAGCTTTGTCCATTACGCGATATCATGTGTGTCCACGTTGGAAAGCTTGATATGCTGAGTAGTATGTGTGGTGTGTCCTGGCAGACAGCCTGACCCCTGTATATCCGTCTGAGCCTCTATACTCGTGCTGATCCAGTGTCTCTGCCACGGCTCAGCACAGCTCACAGCCGTGCGCAACCCTACACAAGGCTATTCCTGTCTTGGTGCTCAAACAATATAAAAACTGGATTGTGATCATAATTACTGCCACACTCCAATGGAAGACAGGGAGAGGAATGCTCCAGGATGAGGGGTGGTGAGCACTGTATTAAAACTATCAACGACGGGATAGGACATTTCCTCACACAAACAAGGTTTCTCTGGCCTTCCATAAATCACCTATGAGACCGCTGAATACTAGCCTAAGCTTTGAGAAGAGACAATAGAGGGCACAGAAGACAGAAACAGACAGAGCAAGAAGGCCTGGGTGGAGACTCATTCATGTGGATCTGAGCCAGAGATTCCTTCTCTTCTCCACCTCTTAGCTCAGCACACAGTGGCAGGCAGACAGTTGAGGACAAATGAAAACAGACAGATAACAGGGAAGGTCTCCAGAGAGGGAAAACCACCTGT